>NC_133327.1:129137782-129400282 GCF_042186555.1 Aquarana catesbeiana
AAGACGATTGTTTACAATCACTTTAATGTTTGGGAGATTTCCTGTTGTGTCTGAGGGGCAGGAAGTCTCCTCAATGGGTCACAAGAACTGACCAAGCTTTCAATGACTCCATCCATGTCTGTAAACAGACCGTACGTGTTTTCTTTACACGAGTCCCTCCTCAATCTACAGCCTGGTCTCTGGGAGAACTGGTTGAACAGATGCAGTGCATACGAGGCCCCGGGTTCCTGTGTGTGTGTACTCACAAATCAAACACTCCCCACAGGAAGTCCGCGCTGGTCGGTTCCTCTCCACACTCCCGTCCCCTGCCCGGGGCGCTCACACACACAGCACACACACCTGACTCCCAGACACTCTACTTCCGCTACACTTTACGGATCTCTCTGATTGGTTGCTTACACACCGCAGAAATAAAAGCGATGTCTAATTGGCAGATCAGAGACCATAGGGAGGGGTTATTGGTGCATTTACGTTTATGCGCATGAGCACATGCTCTCCTACTTGCCATTAGTCCCCTGATTGTCATAAGAAGGCCGGATCTGTCGATGATTGCGTGTATAGTGACGTAGGCGGGGCAAAAGCAGGAAGCAATGAGAGCTGCTGCTGTGCCTCTTATATGATTGGCTCGTCTTGTATTTATTTTCGTCAGCGAAGCCGCTGATTGGCTAGCGATTACGTGATACGGCAGGATGTTGTTTGTCGCTGGGTGATGAGGGAGTGTGGAGGCGCTTAAGTCGCCGGTACTGGCAGATAGGGAGGGAATGGCGGCGGCTGCTGCCGCTCCGTCAGCGGCTCCCTCCGCGCCTCCTCCTCCTCCCCCTCCGCCGCCCGGGTCAGGAAGACTGCCGAGTCGTGTACTGGAGCTGGTCTTCTCCTACCTGGAGCTGGCCGACCTCCGCAGCTGCGGCCTAGTGTGCAAGCATTGGTACCGCACTCTGCATGGGGACGAGAACAGCGAGGTGTGGAGGAGCCTGTGTCTGAGGACAATCAGCGAGGAGGCCCTGAGGACCGATGTACTTTGCAACCTGCCCACATACAAGGCCAAGGTGAGGTCTGACACTCTTTTAAGGGGGGACACATCATGGAATGTATGGGGGAGCGCAACATGGAATGTATGGGGGAGCGCAACATGGCATGTATGGGGGCGAACGCAACATGGAATGTATGGGGGAGCGCAACATGGCATGTATGGGGGCGAACGCAACATGGAATGTATGGGGGAGCGCAACATGGAATGTATGGGGGAGCGCAACATGGAATGTATGGGGGAGCGCAACATGGAATGTATGGGGGAGCGCAACATGGAATGTATGGGGGAGCGCAACATGGAATGTATGGGGGAGCGCAACATGGAATGTATGGGGGAGCGCAACATGGAATGTATGGGGGAGCGCAACATGGAATGTATGGGGGAGCGCAACATGGAATGTATGGGGGAGCGCAACATGGAATGTATGGGGGAGCGCAACATGGAATGTATGGGGGGCGAACGCAACGTGGGAATGTGTGTGCGCGAACGCAACGTGGGAATGTGTGTGCGCAAACGCGACGTGGGAATGTGTGTGCGCGTGTATGTGTGGCGAACGCAACGTGGGAATTTGTTTGTGTGTGGGGGGGGGGGGGGGGGCGGCGAACGCAAAGTGGGAATGTGTGTGGGGGACGAACGCAACGTGTGTGTGTGTGTGTGTGGGGGGGGGGGGGGGCGAACGCAACGTGGGAATGGTTAACAGAGGACGGAATTAAAATTAGACTTGAGAAACTTAACATTAATAAATCACCGGGACCAGATGGCTTGCATCCGAGGGTACTTAGGGAACTCAGTCAGGTGATTGCCAGACCGTTTGTCTGTAAAAATTAGGAACGTCTATTGACTGGAATGGTACCAGCTGATTGGAGAAAAGCCAATGTAGCACCAATATTTTTAAAAAGGGCCCAAAAAACATCCCTGGGAATTACAGACCAGTTAGCCTAACACCAATAGTATGTAAACTCTTGGAGGGGATGATAAGGGACTATATACAAGATTTTAGTAATAAGAATGATATCATTAGCAGTACACAGCATGGATTCATGAAGAATCGTTCTTGCCAAACCAATCTATTAACCTTCTATGAGGAGGTGAGTTGCCATCTAGATAAAGGAAGGCCCGTAGACGTGGTGTATCTGGATTTTGCAAAAGCATTTGACACAGTTCCCCATAAACGTTTACTGTACAAAATAAGGTGCGTTGGCATGGACCATAGGGTGAGTACATGGATTGAAAACTGGCTACAAGGGCGTGTTCAGAGGGTGGTGATAAATGGGGAGTACTCAGAATGGTCAGGGGTGGGTAGTGGGGTTCCCCAGGGTTCTGTGCTGGGACCAATCCTATTTAATTTGTTCATAAACGACCTGGAGGATGGGTTATACAGTTCAATCTCTGTATTTGCGGACGATACTAAGCTAAGCAGGGCAATAACTTCTCCGCAGGATGTGGAAACCTTGCAAAAAGACCTGAACAAATTAATGGGGTGGGCGACTACATGGCAAATGAGGTTCAATGTAGAAAAATGTAAAATAATGCATTTGGGTGGCAAAAATATGAATGCAATCTATACACTGCGGGGAGAACCTCTGGGGGAATCTAGGATGGAAAAGGACCTGGGGGTCCTAGTAGATAATAGGCTCAGCAATGGCATGCAATGCCAAGCTACTGCTAATAAAGCAAACAGAATATTGGCATGCATTAAAAGGGGGATCAACTCCAGAGATAAAACGATAATTCTCCCGCTCTACAAGACTCTGGTCCGGCCGCACCTGGAGTATGGTGTCCAGTTCTGGGCACCAGTCCTCAGGAGGGACATACTGGAAATGGAGCGAGTACAAAGAAGGGCAACAAAGCTAATAAAGGGTCTGGAGGATCTTAGTTATGAGGAAAGGTTGCGAGCACTGAACTTATTCTCTCTGGAGAAGAGACGCTTGAGAGGGGATATGATTTCAATTTACAAATACTGTACTGGTGACCCCACAATAGGGATAAAACATTTTCGCAGAAGAGAGTTTAATAAGACTCGTGGCCACTCATTACAATTAGAAGAAAAGAGGTTTAACCTTAAACTACATAGAGGGTTCTTTACTGTAAGAGCGGCAAGGATGTGGAATTCCCTTCCACAGGCGGTGGTCTCAGCGGGGAGCATTGATGGCTTCAAGAAACTATTAGATAATCACCTGAATGACCGCAACATACAGGAATATACAACGTAATACTGACACATAATCACACACATAGGTTGGACTTGTCTTTTTTCAACCTCAACTACTATGTAACTGTGTGTGTGGGCGAACGCAACATGGGAATGTGTGGGGGGGGCGAACGCAACGTGGGAATGTGTGGGGGGGGCGAACGCAACGTGGGAATGTGGGTGGGGGGGGGCTAACGCAACGTGGGAATGTGTGTGTGGGGGGCTAACGCAACGTGGAAGTGTGTGTGGGCGAACGCAACGTGTGTGTGGGCTGACGCAACGTGGGAATGCGTGTGTGGGAATGTGTGTGGGCGAACGCAACGTGGGAATGTGTGTGGGCGAACGCAGTGTGTGTGTGTGTACGCAACGTGGGAATGTGTGTGTGTGTACGCAACGTGTGTGTGTGTGTACGCAACGTGGGAATGTGTGTGTGTGTACGCAACGTGGGAATGTGTGTGTACGCAACGTGGGAATGTGTGTGTGTGTGTGTGTGTGTGTATACGCAACGTGGGAATGTGTGTGTACGCAACGTGGGAGTGTGTGTGTGTGTGTGTGTGTACGCAACGTGGGAGTGTGTGTGTGTGGGGGGGGCTAACGCAACGTGGAAGTGTGTGTGGGCTGACGCAACGTGGGAATGCGTGTGTGGGAATGTGTGTGGGCGAACGCAACGTGGGAATGTGTGTGGGCGAACGCAGTGTGTGTGTACGCAACGTGGGAATGTGTGTGTGTGTGTGTGTACGCAACGTGGGAATGTGTGTGTGTGTGTGTACGCAACGTGGGAATGTGTGTGTGTACGCAACGTGGGAATGTGTGTGTGTGTGTGTACGCAACGTGGGAATGTGTGTGTGTGTGTACGCAACGTGGGAATGTGTGTGTGTGTGTACGCAACGTGGGAGTGTGTGTGTGTACGCAACGTGGGAATGTGTGTGTGTGTGTGTGTGTGTACGCAACGTGGGAATGTGTGTGTGTGTGTGTGTGTGTGTGTGTACGCAACGTGGGAATGTGTGTGTGTGTGTGTACGCAACGTGGGAGTGTGTGTGTGTGTGTGTGTGTGTGTACGCAACGTGGGAGTGTGTGTGTGTGTGTACGCAACGTGGGAATGTGTGTGTGTGTGGGGCTAACGCAACGTGGGAATGCGTGTGTGGGAATGTGTGTGGGCGAACGCAGTGTGTGTGTACGCAACGTGGGAATGTGTGTGTGTGTGTGTGTGTGTGTGTGTACGCAACGTGGGAATGTGTGTGTACGCAACGTGGGAATGTGTGTGTGTGTGTGTGTGTGCGCAACGTGGGAATGTGTGTGTGTGTGTGTGTGTGTACGCAACGTGGGAATGTGTGTGTGTGTGTGTGTGTGTACGCAACGTGGGAGTGTGTGTGTGTGTGTACGCAACGTGGGAGTGTGTGTGTGTGTGTGTGTGTACGCAACGTGGGAGTGTGTGTGTGTACGCAACGTGGGAATGTGTGTGTGTGTGTGTGTGTGTGTGTGTGTGTGTACGCAACGTGGGAGTGTGTGTGTGTGTGGGGCTAACGCAACGTGGGAGTGTGTGTGTGGGCGAACGCAACGTGGGAGGGTGTGTGTGTGGGAGTGTGTGTGTGTGGGCGAACGCAACGTGGGAGTGTGTGTGTGGGCGAACGCAACGTGGGAGTGTGTGTGTGGGCGAACGCAACGTGGGAGTGTGTGTGTGTGTGTGGGCGAACGCAACGTGGGAGTGTGTGTGTGTGTGTGTGGGCGAACGCAACGTGGGAGTGTGTGTGTGGGCGAACGCAACGTGGGAGTGTGTGTGTGGGCGAACGCAACGTGGGAGTGTGTGTGTGTGTGTGGGCGAACGCAACGTGGGAGTGTGTGTGTGTGTGTGGGCGAACGCAACGTGGGAGTGTGTGTGTGTGTGTGTGGGCGAACGCAACGTGGGAGTGTGTGTGTGTGTGTGTGGGCGAACGCAACGTGGGAGTGTGTGTGTGTGTGTGTGTGGGCGAACGCAACGTGGGAGTGTGTGTGTGTGTGGGCGAACGCAACGTGGGAGTGTGTGTGTGTGTGTGTGTGGGCGAACGCAACGTGGGAGTGTGTGTGTGTGTGTGTGGGCGAACGCAACGTGGGAGTGTGTGTGTGTGTGTGTGTGGGCGAACGCAGCGTGGGAGTGTGTGTGTGTGTGGGCGAACGCAACGTGGGAGTGTGTGTGTGTGTGTGTGTGGGCGAACGCAACGTGGGAGTGTGTGTGTGTGTGTGGGCGAACGCAACGTGGGAGTGTGTGTGTGTGTGTGTGTGTGTGAACGCAACGTGGGAGTGTGTGTGTGGGCGGGCGAACGCAACGTGGGAGTGTGTGTGTGGGCGAACGCAACGTGGGAGTGTGTGTGTGTGTGGGCGAACGCAACGTGGGAGTGTGTGTGTGGGCGAACGCAACGTGGGAGTGTGTGTGTGTGTGTGTGTGGGCGAACGCAACGTGGGAGTGTGTGTGTGTGGGCGAACGCAACGTGGGAGTGTGTGTGTGTGTGGGCGAACGCAACGTGGGAGTGTGTGTGTGTGTGTGTGGGCGAACGCAACGTGGGAGTGTGTGTGTGTGGGCGAACGCAACGTGGGAGTGTGTGTGTGTGTGGGCGAACGCAACGTGGGAGTGTGTGTGTGGGCGAACGCAACGTGGGAGTGTGTGTGTGTGTGTGTGGGCGAACGCAACGTGGGAGTGTGTGTGTGTGTGGGCGAACGCAACGTGGGAGTGTGTGTGTGTGTGGGCGAACGCAACGTGGGAGTGTGTGTGTGTGTGGGCGAACGCAACGTGGGAGTGTGTGTGTGTGTGTGGGCGAACGCAACGTGGGAGTGTGTGTGTGTGTGTGGGCGAACGCAACGTGGGAGTGTGTGTGTGTGTGTGGGCGAACGCAACGTGGGAGTGTGTGTGTGTGTGTGGGCGAACGCAACGTGGGAGTGTGTGTGTGTGTGTGGGCGAACGCAACGTGGGAGTGTGTGTGTGTGGGCGAACGCAACGTGGGAGTGTGTGTGTGTGTGTGTGTGTGTGTGTGTGTGTGTGTGTGTGTGTGGGCGAACGCAACGTGGGAGTGTGTGTGTGGGCGAACGCAACGTGGGAGTGTGTGTGTGTGTGGGCGAACGCAACGTGGGAGTGTGTGTGTGTGTGGGCGAACGCAACGTGGGAGTGTGTGTGTGTGTGGGCGAACGCAACGTGGGAGTGTGTGTGTGTGTGGGCGAACGCAACGTGGGAGTGTGTGTGTGTGTGGGCGAACGCAACGTGGGAGTGTGTGTGTGTGTGGGCGAACGCAACGTGGGAGTGTGTGTGTGTGTGGGCGAACGCAACGTGGGAGTGAGTGTGTGTGTGTGTGTGGGCGAACGCAACGTGGGAGTGAGTGTGTGTGTGTGTGGGCGAACGCAACGTGGGAGTGTGTGTGTGTGTGGGCGAACGCAACGTGGGAGTGTGTGTGTGTGTGTGGGCGAACGCAACGTGGGAGTGTGTGTGTGTGTGGGCGAACGCAACGTGGGAGTGTGTGTGTGTGTGGGCGAACGCAACGTGGGAGTGTGTGTGTGTGTGGGCGAACGCAACGTGGGAGTGTGTGTGTGTGTGGGCGAACGCAACGTGGGAGTGTGTGTGTGTGTGGGCGAACGCAACGTGGGAGTGTGTGTGTGTGTGGGCGAACGCAACGTGGGAGTGTGTGTGTGTGTGTGTGGGCGAACGCAACGTGGGAGTGTGTGTGTGTGTGGGCGAACGCAACGTGTGTGTGTGTGTGGGCGAACGCAACGTGGGAGTGTGTGTGTGTGTGGGCGAACGCAACGTGGGAGTGTGTGTGTGTGTGGGCGAACGCAACGTGGGAGTGTGTGTGTGTGTGGGCGAACGCAACGTGGGAGTGTGTGTGTGTGTGGGCGAACGCAACGTGGGAGTGTGTGTGTGTGTGGGCGAACGCAACGTGGGAGTGTGTGTGTGTGTGGGCGAACGCAACGTGGGAGTGTGTGTGTGTGTGGGCGAACGCAACGTGGGAGTGTGTGTGTGTGTGGGCGAACGCAACGTGGGAGTGTGTGTGTGTGTGGGCGAACGCAACGTGGGAGTGTGTGTGTGTGGGCGAACGCAACGTGGGAGTGTGTGTGTGTGTGTGGGCGAACGCAACGTGGGAGTGTGTGTGTGTGTGTGTGGGCGAACGCAACGTGGGAGTGTGTGTGTGTGTGCGAACGCAACGTGGGAGTGTGTGGGCGGGCGAACGCAACGTGGGAGTGTGTGTGTGGGCGGGCGAACGCAACGTGGGAATGTGTGTGTGTGGGGGGGGCGAACGCAACGTGAAATAGGAGTCATGGGAGATGTTTGTACTTCCAGTAGAAACGCTCTGATAACATGGGGCCCATTAACACCAGCGATCAGCATTAACACAGTACATGCTGAATAATACTGTCTTACCATTCACATGACTGGGCTGCGTTACCACAACACACGACAGAACGTGTTAACCTCCCTGGCGGTATGATTATTTCAGAATTTAGGTGCTGAAAGTGGTACAATTATTTTGCATAGAAATTTGGCGTTTTTATATTGCAGGCCTGTAATTCTTAGGAATAATTTACTTAAATCTGTCCAAACAAGAGTCTAGTAGACATCCCGGGTATGATAAAGTTTGAAAAACGAAATCATAATTTATAATGTAATAACTATAAATGATTATACCAAATAATTTAATAAAAATTATATAATAATGTAATCAAATCAAAAACATTGAAATTTGCTCAGTTGCAGAATTGTTGCTGTCATTACTTTTCAGTGTTTGATGTTGGATCTCCCCACAAATCACTATCGCTCAATTCTGCCAGTGATTCTAATTTATTATCGCTGTTTTCTAGTTGGTCTAAAACCACTTTTGATGTAAAGGGACGGTTTTGGTTGCTATGGACAATCTCCAATTTCCAGGCAGAAAGAACAGTTTTTATAATATAAAACTGCATGCAGGGCACTGGACAAACCACTAGGGACAAAGGGGATGTGTAATTATTTGATACAGTACTGTAATCTGTAAGATTACAGTATACTGTGTTTTACTTTTTGAATTTGGCGCTCGGCACTGTGAATCATGCGAGACACAGCGGCTCACAGATCACAGCGGGGAGTCATCGCAGGATCCAGGGGACAATGTAAGTAAACTCTACAAGGATCCTGCAATGCAATCCAGAGTCTGGCTTTGGGTACCACTTTTGGTATTGAAAATCCACCCCGAGCCAGACTCGGGAATACCGCTAGGGGGGGTTAACTGACAGATTTAGTCAAAAAATATTTATTATTATTATTCAGGATTTATATAGCGCCAACAGTTTACGTAGCGCTTTACAACTTGAGGGTAGACAGTACAAATACAATACACTTTAATACAGTAGGAATCAGAGGGCCCTGCTCCTTAGAGCTTACAATCAAGAGATACAAGATGTAATAACTGTGGGTGATGTGCTGATTGAGAAGATAAATGTACAGTTGTTAGGTGGGGGCCAGATAGGCTTCTCTGAAGATATGAGTTTTCAGGGATCTTCTGAAAGTGGATAAAGTAGGAGAAAATCGGACCGATTGGGGTAGAGCATTCCAGAGGATGGGGGAGGTTCTGAAGAAGTCCTGAAGGAGAGCATGGGATGAGGTGACAAGGGAGTTTGAGAGCAGGAGGTCTTGGGAGGAGCGAAGAGAACGATTAGGTTGGTATTTTGTGACTAGGCTAGAGATGTAGCTGGGGGCCAGGTTGTGGATGGCTTTGAAAGTTATAGTTAGTATCTTGAATTTAATTTGGTGACTGAGTGGCAGCCAATTGAGGGATTGGCAGAGGGGTGTAGCAGACGCTGAGCGGTTTGTGACATGGATGAGCCTGGCAGCAGCGTTCATGATGGACTGAAGGGGGGATAGCCTATTTAGAGGTAAACCAGTGAGGAGGGAGTTGCAGTAGACGAGGCGGGAGATGACCAGGGAGTGGATTAGAAGCTTTGTGGTGACATTGGTTAGGAAGGGGCGTATCTTGGAGATGTTGCGGAGATTGAGGCGGCAAGTTTTGGATAGTGATAGAATGTGAGGTCGAAAGGTTAGTTCAGAGTCCAGGATTACACCTAGGACCTTGACGTGGGGAGATGGGTTGATAGTTGAGCCGTTGATATTGACAGAGAAATCGGGGGAAGTGGCACCTGAGGGAGGAACTATCATGAGCTCGGTTTTGGATGGCTTGAGTTTGAGGAAGTGATGTGACATCCAAGCTGATATGTCTGCTAGTAAGTTGGTAATGCGTGAGGAGACAGATGGAGAGAGCTGGGGGGTGGAGAGATAGATTTGGGTGTCATCAGCGTAGAGATGATATTTAAAGCCGTGGGAGGCAATCAACTGACCCAAGGAGGTGGTGTAGATTGAGAAAAGGAGAGGTCCAAGAACAGAACCTTGGGGGACCCCAATGGAAAAAGGAAGGGGAGAGGAGGAAGTAGAGTTGTAAGTGACACTGAAGGAGCGGTGGGATAGGTAGGTTGAGAACCAGCGAAGAGTACAGTCACGGAGACCAAAGGAGTGGAGTTTTTTGAGGAGGAGGGGGTGGTCCACTGTGTCAAATAGGGTTGTCCCCATACCACTTTTTTAGGACCGAGTACAAGTACCAATACTTTTTTTTTTTTCAAGTACTTGCCGATACCGATTACCGATACTTCTTTTTTTTTTTTTTTTTTTTTAATGTCACGTGACAGTTTTTTTTTTTTTTTTTTTTTTGCTATTTTTTTTGGGGGGGGGGGGGTGAACGTTGTATATGTGTGTGGTTTTTTTTTTTTTTTTTTTTTTTGTTGTTTTTTTTTTTTTTTGTTTTTTTTTATCAGCCCTTTTGGGG
The DNA here is from genome assembly GCF_042186555.1 of Aquarana catesbeiana. Classification (NCBI taxonomy): domain Eukaryota; kingdom Metazoa; phylum Chordata; class Amphibia; order Anura; family Ranidae; genus Aquarana; species Aquarana catesbeiana. The sequence goes on from NC_133327.1 coordinate 129,147,813, forward strand.
GGCTTTGGTGAGATATCAGGGGTCTTAAGAGACCTCTGATATCTCCCCCTTGAGACAGAGAAAGAAACAGAGGATGGAGATTCCCCAGTCCCTTTCTCTGCAGCGTCAGCTGCACTGAGAATGAATGGAGAGAAGTCAGCGGCTTCTCTCCATTCATAAACTGACACATTGTAATCACAAGAGATTACAATGTTTCAGTTATGTGAATGGACAGAGTCAGCTGACTCTATCCATACACAAAGGAAGGAGGGGGGAGGACGGAGGAACTGAGGGGGAGAACGGAGGGGACAGATAAGGAAAGAGAAACGGAGGGGGACAGATAAGGAGAGAGGAACGGAGGGGGACAGAAAAGGAGAGAGGAATGGAGGGGGAGTACGGAGGGGGACAGATAAGGAGAGAGGAATGCAGGGGACAGCGGAGGGGGACAGAGGAAAGGAGGGGGCATGGAGGAGGATGCAGTGACAGTCAGCTGTGAGTGATCACCGCTGTATGTCACTAAAGCTGGTGAAAGCCGCTGGGGGAGAATCTTGTAACTCCCCCACGCGCCGATCACAGCTGTCCTCTAGGTATCGGGGGAAGCATCGGGAGCATTTGCCCGAGTACAAGTACTTGGGCAAATGCTCGGTATCGGTGCCGGTACCGATACTAGTATCGTATCGGGACAACCCTAGTGTCAAAGGCAGCAGAGAGATCCAGGAGAAGTAGTACAGAATAGTGTCCACTGGTTTTAGCCATTAGTAGGTCATATTGATGTTTTCTTACTTAGAGAAGTACAGCCAAAGCTCTGTGACCTGATTTCAGAAGACAGCGGGCTGCCATCAGTGCCAGTCCAGGCTCAGGAAAGATGGCCACCATATCGTTGGGATCCACCCATATGCCTGGACTGGCACCCAGCTCAGCCTCTCATCAAGGCATTAGCTGGCCCCTCCACAGCCCAGTGCCACAGTGAGTGTTGGGGGGGGGGGGGGGCAGAGCAGAAAATGGTAACTGACAGTTACCAGCTCTCAGCTCAGTCATGAGAATCATGCGATCGGTGGTGTTTGACCAGTTCTCAGCCTTATGCCGCGTACACACGAGCGGACTTTACGGCAGACTTTGCCCGGCGGACGGGATTTCGTCGGACAATTCGATCGTGTGGGCTCCAGCGGACTTTGTTTTCTCAAAAGTTGGACGGACTTAGATTTGAAACATGTTTTAAATCTTTCTGTCGAACTCGAGTCTGGTCGAAAAGTCCGCTCGTCTGTATGCTAGTTCGACGGACAAAAAGCCACGCTAGGGCTGCTATTGGCTACTGGCTATGAACTTCCTTGTTTTAGTCCGGTCGTATGTCATCACGTACGAATTCGACGGAATTTGGTGGATTGTGTGTAGGCAAGTCCGTTCATTCAGAAAGTCCGCCGGGCAAAGTCTGCCGTAAAGTCCGCTCGTGTGTACGCGGCATTAGAGTTGGACTGATGCTGCTTCCACCTAGGCAAATATGATTCTAAAAATAAAAAAAATTCCAATATGTCTTTTAGGGCTGATGTTTTTGCAGCTGCAGGCAAGCACTTTTGTAAGTATATGTAAAGGTTGCAATACATGGCTTGAATTTCAGATGGATCCTGCTAAATCAGCAGAAATTTGAGCCATGAGTGTTTTCTGTCGGCATCACTTGCTCAATAAAAGTCGGTTGACCAGGGAGCTGGGTGGAAAATTGTTGGCTGAAAATCGATTGCATTCAAACAGATCAGGTATTCTGACAGTCGGCGTTTACGTTTTTACTTTGATAGTAACTTCCAGTTTTGCATCACAAGGTGTGGCCCCTTGCTTGCCTTTATATGGCCCTTGAGGCGCTGTTTCTCCCACCGCCACCAGCGATGGGGCACTATTGCTCCCATGAATGCCAATTATGGAGCACTATTCCGTACCCTGATACCAACAATGGGGCACAATTCCTCCCACTGATACCAATGATGGGGCTTTGTTTACTCCCAGGGCATTTGCTACTCGCACTGGCCACAGTCAGGCCCCCTCAAAGTCTGAAGGACGTGAGCATAAACGGGCCCTTTGTTTGGAGACTAAAATTACACTTCTGGGTGAACTGTCAGATGCAGCATCAAAGGCCAGTTCTCTTTTGGCTTTTTTCCCATTTGCCTGTGCCAGATGTGTACTTAAATCCTAAGTATCTAATGTATGAGTTGACTGGTCTACAGGTAACCAGTGCACAGAGAAGACTGTAAGTACCTAATGTAACTGTATAACTAGGCTGGACCCCTTAGTCATAATAACAGTGCTTTTAACTTTGTACTTGATTTATTTGTATATATGTTAATGATCACGCTCTGTAAATGGAGCTTGCAAACGGTGTCTTTATTTATTTATTTTTGTCTTAAATGCAGGTTCGAGCTTGCCAGCATGGGTTCAGCTCCAATGACTGCTCAAGAAATGTATATATTAAAAAGAATGGCTTCACTCTTCATCGAAATCCAATTGCTCAGAGTACTGATGGTGCACGCACCAAAATTGGCTTCAGTGAAGGGCGCCATGCCTGGGAGGTATGGTGGGAAGGGCCACTTGGTACGGTAGCTGTTATTGGCATTGCTACAAAACGGGCTCCTATGCAGTGCCAGGGATATGTGGCACTACTTGGAAGTGATGACCAGAGTTGGGGATGGAACCTAGTCGATAATAATCTGTTGCATAATGGAGAAGTCAATGGAAGCTTTCCACAGTGCAATAATGCACCCAAATACCAGGTGAGTGGGAAGAGTCTTTGTATCCAGTGGTTTAGGTCACAGTTGTTTCCCTTGTCTGTTTTGACCAGTATTTCAGGATTGATCTTGTACACCACTATAGCAGGCATCACTAAATGGTGGACTGTGGTCTGCATCCGGACCGAGGCAATGTCCTGTTCGAACGCCTGCCATTCCTGAGCCATTCTGCCCCCAGCCATCACCCCCGCTGCTGCCCCCTGCAAGGCAAAGTCACAATGAGCTAGTATGCTCGTTATGAAATACTCGCCTTCGAACGAAGTGCCGGTATCTCACCTGATCCACGCCGAGGGAGCTGACATGTTGCCTCGGTGTGTCTTCTGGGTATTGCGGCTCTGGCGCTGAGTGGCCGAAGCTGCAATACGCCCGGCAAGGTCTGGCAGTTCTGCCGGGCCTTACCAGCGCAAGCGCTGCATGACGTCAGCGGCTGCATGAAAAGTAAATATCTCCTAAACCGTACAGGTTTAGGAGATATTAATTTTACCTACAGGTAAGCCTTATAGGCTTACCTGTAGGTAAACGTTCAAAAAAAGACTATACAACCACTTTAACAAGCAGGTGATTGGTTGCTAGGATGCGGGGGGGTTTAGCGCTGATGTAAGAACCAGGTTGTGATATGAAGCTTGATTCAGATCCGTGCATGCACATCGCAGGTAGGGCAGATAATTAATTTTTTTATATGGCTGCCCGACCCATGAGAAATGCATAATTTTTTTTTTTTTTTTTTTTTTTTTGCACCATACCATGTGTGGGGGGTGCCATTAGGAATTTACTGACTGGCCCTTCTACAAACTTTAATTGTGGACTCAGAAGTTTTTGCATTCCGAGAAATACCCAACTAATCTTAAAACTGCCCCCCCAACACCTATACTAACTAACCTGTGGAAAAAGATGTAAATATTTTTTATATTTTTCAGGCCACTCCAGTTTGGTCATGTGATCTGCTCCCCTGTGTCAGCTAGTGGTGCTAGGTGAAAGGAGGCAGCGCTGACAACAAATGGGCCATAGTAAGCCTATGGGTGACATAACTGGTCAGGCATTCCAGTTGTTGTCGGGTGCTTTCTCCTCTCCCCTGCATTCGGCACAGGCTGACTCGGGGGATGTCACATGACCAGACTGGAACAGCCTGCAAATGGATCAGTATGTAGATCTTTCTTACGCAGGTTAGTTAGTATAGTTATTTGGAGGTGGGAGAGATCAGATGTAAGATTTTTAATTTAACATATCCTAGAATTCTGCTTTTAATGTATTTGAACGTTTATCTTGTAAAACACACTAAAAGTGTTTCTAAATTCTTCTCCCCATCTGCTCTCAGCTGCATAATGGGCTTGGAGAGCTGGTGGTGGAGACTGTAGGGGGTGAGTCAGCACGAGGCTAAGAAATAGTACACTGATCTTCCCAGTACAGAGCTGTACAGGGGGCATGTTTGTTAGAAGTATGACCACTGGAGTACAGGCAGGCCATGCTCGCATTTAGAATGCCAAGAAGAAAACTACACTGAAATGGATATTCTTCCATGTCTAGCGGGGGCTGGCAGGATTACCTGGTATTTCACACAAAGGAAGCAATGCAAAGAGAACAAGATACTTTTTACACAAGTTCATGGTAATACAGACACATATCAAATATAAACTGTTGGGGTAACATGCACTTTAATCCAGTAAAAGCAGATTTTTAGTTTTTATCATTAAAAAAGCTGACTTTTTTTGGATGGCATTCTAAAAAGCACAGTTCTACATAATCTTCTATGGAGTCAGATATAAAAAAAGACAATTTGTCACTAATTTGGCTTTTAATACCAGTGGCATCTGGCTGTATAGGCTGCATGCTAAATAGAAATAATGTCTTCTTCAGGGAACTTGGCCAGAAGACTGTTTTATATACCGTATTTCTCGGCGTATAACACGCACCCCAAGTTTCGGAGGGAAGTTTAAGGGAAAAAAACTTACATTTAAATGCCCATCAATGCATCCTTGTCAGTGCAGCCATGTCAGTGAAGCCTTCCCCAGTGTCCAGTGCAGCCTTGCAGCCATGTCAGTGCAGCCTTGTTAGTGCAGCCTTCCCCAGTGTCCAGTGCAGCCTTGCAGCCATGTTAGTGCAGCCTTCCCCAGTGTCCAGTGCAGCCTTGCAGCCATGTTAGTGCAGCCTTCCCCAGTGTCCAGTGCAGCCTTCCCCAGTGTCCAGTGCAGCCTTCCCCAGTGTCCAGTGCAGCCTTCCCCAGTGTCCAGTGCAGCCTTGCAGCCATGTCAGTGCAGCCTTGCCCCAGTGCAGCCTTGCAGCCATGTCAGTGCAGCCTTGCCCCAGTGCAGCCTTGCAGCCATGTCAGTACAGCCTTCCCCAGTGTCCAGTGCAGCCTTGCAGCCATGTCAGTGCAGCCTTCCCCAGTGTCCAGTGCAGCCTTGCAGCCATGTCAGTGCAGCCTTCCCCAGTGTCCATTGCAGCCTTGCAGCCATGTCAGTGCAGCCTTCCCCAGTGTCCATTGCAGCCTTGCCCCAGTGCAGCCTTGCAATCCCCGCCGATCTCCGCTGATTTTTTGCGATCGCGCTGACATACACATCCGAGTGTACAGATTTAAATATGGTGCCGCGGAGGGACTCGGCGGAACAGAGATACACATAGCTGAATGTACTCGGCTCTTTTCGGCGCCGCTCAGTCACGCCCAGTGGCTGGACTGTGAGCGGAACCGAAAAGAGCCGAGTACACTCAGCTTTGCGTATCTCGGCTCCCCCCTTCGCCGAGTCCGCCGGCGCCATATTTAAATCTGTACACTCGGATGTGTATGTCGGCGCAATCGCAAAAAATCAGCGGGGATCGGCGTATAACACGCACCCATGATTTTCTCCTGATTTTAAGGGGGAAAAAAGTGCGTGTTATACGCCGATTAAATACGGTATATTCCTGTCCATGATATTTGGTGTATGACCGACCAACACAGACGGAAATAAAAGTTATGTTTCTTTTAGTAGAGTAGGGGAGGGTTAGAGCTCATGTCTTTTTGTCCATGTCCTTGATACAGGTTTTCCCCTCACTACCTGTCTAGTGAAAACTGTCAGCAAGTCAGGTACACGTTATTGGTGTTGCATGCCTGGTGGGTTGTTGTCTTTCTAAATTTTGATTCTGGGGTGCTGTTTCATATCAATATATATGTGTCACCGGCGCCAAAAACTTTATCTTAATTACCCTTTTAAACCCTGTTAGAGTTGCTGCATTCAAAAAAACCATTCAGTGAAATGGGCTGGGACTATGATTTGTGTGTGTGAGTGCGCTACTCTTTTACCATACACCACTCATAATTGTGCATCACTTTCCTATTAATAATCAATAATTAATAAATCCCCCATGCCCCCCTAAACATTATATTTGTGTTCCTCTTACAAAACTTTCCTCTTACAAAAATTTATATAAATCACCAATCTTTATGTCAGAATTACTAACATGCAAAATAAATAATCATAAAGTCCATGTGCAAATTCCTCAATAGTTGCTGTGATTTTGACTCTTTACGTGCCGTTGTGCATCATCTGTAATTCATTGTGACTTTTGTGACACACCACCATCGTTTAAATCAGCCACTCACCAGATATTTCTTATGTAATAAGCCTTCGGTTCATTAATGGGATAACCACTCCACCTTTTGTACTGCTCCCCACCTACTATGCTTGAGCTTTGGTATTCCCCATGCAAGATATATGGACAACGATTATTGCGCAATGCGTTTAAAACTGTTTATTATCATAAAAATACAAAAGTGTACACTCACATTTAAAAGTGGCCTTGAGCCGGCACTAAGCTATTCCAGCAGTTAAGGATGGGTGTCATTCAAACGTTTTGTAAGAGGAACACAAATATAATGTTTAGGGGGGCATGGGGGATTTATTAATTATTGATTATTAATAGGAAAGTGATGCACAAATATGAGTGGTGTATGGTAAAAGAGTAGTACACACACACACACACACACACACACACACACACACACACACACACACACATCATATGCTGTTTATCATAGTTCTGGCTAGTGTGATGGTTTTGCAAATGTGTTCAATTGCAGCTTGATCTGGTTTATCATTCTTTCAGATAGGTGAGCGGATCCGAGTAATTTTGGATATGGAAGACAAGACCCTGGCCTTTGAGCGTGGATATGAGTTTTTAGGGGTGGCTTTTAGGGGACTTCCAAAGACCTGTCTATACCCAGCAGTGTCAGCTGTGTACGGAAACACAGAAGTGACTTTGGTCTACCTGGGAAAACCACTGGATGGATGATTGTACTCCGGGAGATAACTGTGGTCGGGCAGGAGAGGCTGAGCATGTGAGAGAGCAGAAGACATGACCCGATCTGTGGATACCCACCAGAGAGAAGTGATCAAAGGATTCTTCTTCATTACCTTCAGGCTTGGAGGAGTCTCAACACGACACATTTGCTGGTCGTCTGTGGGTCGTTGCTATGTGTATGGAGATTAAGGGAGGTTTTTTTTTTTTTTTTTTTTTTTTTTTCTTCCTTCTGTAATCCCCCACCCCCACATTGTTTTTGTGTTTGGTGGGGTCAATACGGATGTAGAGATTGAGGGAGTTTTATACTTCCCTGCCTCCTTCCCATCTCAAGGCAGGAATCTAAGGTCTGGAATTCTTCCCTTTTTATCCTTATTTATTTTTTTTTCCACTCTGGTCTGAACATCCGGCACAGGTTACTCTGGTGTTTTTAATCATACAGCTGGGTATTTTTAACTGTATATTTAAGATGGTATCTGCATGATGCCTATTTTTTTATTTTATTTTTTTCTAGTTTTATCTGAGTCTAAACAGAATACAGGTCTACTTTGCCCCCTCCAATCCCTTGGCCTTATTTGCACTTTTGTGTTTAAAAACACAGGCGTTTTTGGGCATCTTAGTGCAATCTGCATGCCTTTTTAACTTGAAAGCCTCTTCCCACCAGAAACCTAAACCTTGTTAAAAATGCTTGCATTTCTAAAAACTATGGCATGAACGGGGCTTTAATCATTTGGCTCAGGTCAGGCTTTATTAAAGGGAAATCATCAAAGTTTATACTTTTTAGTATTTTAAAATGAGTACATATTATAGTCATCTGTGCAATTGTGATGTGTGTTATGGGTATTTTATTTTGTGGGGGGTGGGGTGGTATTTGGTTTTTATCCAGTTCCTAAATTATGTATAGAGAAATTATGCTATTTTATAAATCCATTTTATGAGGCAATTATAGTATGAATTGTATATTGGATTCCCCTATAAAATGAAGCATGTTTATTATGGTAAGCTCTGTTTTGCTACATCATACTGTATGTAATGTGCTGATGGAATGGCTGTCAGTAGCAGAGATTTTCAACCACTGTTGACCAGATCTTGCTTGTTTCCCAATACGTTTTGGTGTGGAAGGCTATATATGGAAAGACACACAGGTACTCAATGTAAGACGCATGCAGCACCTATGCTGTGACTGCCAGATGGTGTGACACTTCCCAGTGGGGAGTATATTCTGAATGCACAATGGATTTAAAGCAGGACTCCAGTGTCCAGACCCTGCAGTTTGCTTTCTAAGGATGTATTCCAAAACAAGCTCTTCACTGTGTGGTCAGATGTACTGAGCTGCCTGGCTCAAACATTAGCCAGAAACCCCCCCACCTCCACCCCCAAGCAGGCCCAATTGGGGAGTCTAGAGCCTCATGTGTAAAGGGTGATGTCTGTATTATCTCCAGCATTTTCCTTCTAATCACCTGGTTAAGGCCCCATACAGTGGCCCATCACAGTACGGCCTTCTTGATATTGTATCATGCAGCAACTTAAAATTGCATTGAATAATGGCCTTTATATGGAAGATGACGGATTTCTTTAAGCCTAGGTTCACACTGAGCTGCGGGAATGAAGCCGTGTGAGTTCAGCTGAACTCGCACGCTTTCACTCCCGCATGTCACCCCTGATTTCTGCTGCGATTTCAGACAGCTGTGCGGGTTTCTGGACAGATGTCAATGGAAATTGCACCCCAAAATCACAAAGTAGTACATAATCTACTTTTTGAAATCGGTGCAGCGTCGCACCGATCAGGACAGTGCCATTGCCGCCGATTTGACATTTCAAATCTCACCAATGTGAACCAGGGCTAAAACCTGTTTTTTGGGGAAATTGATTCTCCCAAAATGACAAAACATCAGTGGTGCAGCTTTTTAATGTCTGTTTGGTATTCTCATACTTGTAGCTATTCTCTGCCTAAAACCTTTTTTGGTGTGTGTGGGTTACACCTAACCCCCCCCCCCCCCCCTCCCCGTAGTTGACAGCCTAGGTTCACACTAGTGCTGCTGCATGATGCCATTTTCAGTGAGGTGTGGTGTTTTTTTTTTTTCGTTTTTTTTTTTATGTGTTTAATGCTGTGTGTGTGTGTTGTGTGTGTGGGTTTTTTTTTTTTTTTTTTTTTTTTTTTTTTTTTTTTTTGTAGGAGACTGGATTTTATACATAACTGTCAAAAATGCCCTACATGTGTGTACATGTCCTTTTCCATGCATTCTATTTGAGAAATAACATTCTGCATTGCATCGAAGAAGCACCTGCACAATTTTTTTTTTTTTTTTTTTCGAAAAGAAAAAAAATTGTTGCGCTGCATTGATGCAAGCAGGCTCCACAGAGAATGTGATTTCCAATGTCATGCAGGTCTGTGTGCCAGCAAGCATAAGAGAAAATGCAGTGTGAACAGGGGCTACGGGTAACCAATAAACTTAGATTGTTAGACTGCACCAGGTTATTAATGAGCAGTAGTCGATGCCTAAGGACCCATTCTGAGCCGTAGACATGTATCCCTGAGCACATTAACATGCCTAACACAATGGGGTTGATTTACTAAGGGAAATCCACTGTGCACTTGGAAGTGCAGTCACTGCATCTGAGGGAAGATCTGCTGCTTTCTATCATCTATAAGAAAAAATGTGTGTTTTTTATTTTCTTTGCATGTCCCTCTCAGATTTACAGTATTTGCACTTCCAGTGCACAGTGGATTTGCCGTTAGTAAATAAACCCCGATGTGTAGGTGTGTTGTGGTGCTTTGAAATTTTGTTTTCAGATATCCCAGTACCCAGGCATGAAGTAAACACACCTGCCCTCAGCACTCCACAACACGTAATAAAGAACATGCGCATCGCCTTACAGTGGCGCTAAAAAGGGGCAGGTGTGTGTTTTTGGGGCCTGTGGCCACGTGTTGAGGGCCACACAATGCCATCTGAAAAGCCAAAAAACTGCACCTCCGTGGGCCCCAAGTGGAAAGCCCTGTATGCAGGGTGCAAATTTTAACAGGAAATCTTTGTTTACAGCTATAAACTGTAATATCCTCTTGCACAATCTTCAGGTTGGGAATCCTTGATTGCAGAGGTGAACATATTCTTTATTTAGGATTTCTCATGCAGTTCAGAAATGAGAAGGCCTCGAGGAGCATGGGTTTTCTACTGATAACAGAACCTATTAGGAAAAACAAAGTCTTTAGTGGCATAGACTGCTTGGTCTCAGGAATCTCTCCAACTCCTAACATTTATGGGTAAATGCATCCTGCATAACGGCCCTATTATAAACCCTTCCTGGACATAGACTCTGGCCTGTTTGGGAACAAAATGGATAATGTCATACAGTTTTTATCACACTAAACAATACACGGAATCATTTTTAATGGAGCTATTGGACTAGGGTCGAGGATGGGCAGATAAATTTACACTATGGCTTCCATGGATGTTAGCTGCAGGCAGCAAAAGCTTTACTATATGGCATGAAAGATTGTAAGTGATAAAAAAAAAAAAATGACAGCCAAAAGTGACATACACCACACGTGGGTTTTTTTTTTTTTTTTTTTTTTTTTTTTTTTAATTTTAAGCAGAGATGTTTACAATTTTAAGACTGTCATAATCCTTATTGGGGATTTCAGCAATTTTTAACTTGAAACCTTTTAATAAAGAATGCACCTTTTCACCAGCATAAGACAAATGGGAATATCAAGCTATTTGAAGAAAATGAGTACTTTTTGAAGGGAAAAAAAAAAAAAAAAATCATTTTAAGCCTGGTTCGTGTGAAGAACGGCATGTCAATGGAAATCGCATTGTCTTCATTGGTGCCTGTTCACATCAATGCAACACAGCATGGCACAATTTTGGAAGAGGGTATTGTGCTTCGGTGCAATTCCAGCGTGATTTTGGTCCCATAAAATATGCAACCAGCATCCAAAATACAACCATGACACACTTCATAATTGTACTGAAAATTGGATTGCGGTAGTGTGAACCTAGCCTAGCTTTACATGCCATCTAACAATTCCAGTGTGGTTAGTATACTACAAAAAATGTATAGATGTGTATGCAGTTGCATAACTGGCCTAAAAATTCAGATCAATTGGTGATTAAGGTGAGAATATCTACTCTATTGAAGTGCTCAAAATTTAAAGCAGTTTTTTTTTTTTTTTTCTCCCGTGCAGTGCGCGTTTTGTTCTAGGGGAGAGGGCAGCGGAGATGTACTTCTCTGACCCGTCTATCATCCCTGCACAAGACCAGTCCGGCACTCCAGCAGTCTTGAAAAATGGACTGTTCCTGACATCAGCACACGCCATAGACAGGAACAGTCCACCTCTGGACCATGGGGAGTGTGGTTTTTGGGAGGATCAGCGGATCAGGTGAGTATTAACTTTGTGCTCACACCTAGAAAAACCGAGTAGGTGGTACAGCCCCACTGAATGGGGGGGGGGGGGTTGGGCATGGAGAAATTGTCCAGAGTTGGGCTTTAAAGGATTCTGGAACATGATTAAACTGCAGCTTCCTCCTGCAAATAAAAAAAAATTATATTTTTTTTTTCCTTCTGAGCCTGCACGGTCTAATTTTTTTTTTTTTTTTTTTTTTTTTTTTTTTTTTTTAACTAACGTTTAGCATTCTAAGGTGGCCACAAGTGCTTCTAATAGATCCTAGAGTATGGCTCTGAAAGTTCCACAATGAACTTTAAACTGCAGCATTGGTTTAGAGGCTTGCTACTGCACTCTCCACTGTCCTACAAAGTAAAAGCACCCTTACTGGTTTCTGAGAAGCTCTCATTGGTGAAACATCTGGCAGAGGGTGTATTAACAGAGCTCTAAGTGCCGGTTCACACAAGGGCGACTTGTCAGCCTGACAAGTCGCTCTCCATTCAGTACAATGGAACTGTTCTAATAAGAGTGACTCAAGTCGCTCTGACTTGGAAACGGTTCCTGTACTACTTGTGGGCGACTTTGGAGCGGCTTGCATTGACTTCTATACATAAGTCGTTTTGCAAGCTGCTCTGAAGTCGTGCTGTGCGGGGCGGCTTCAGAGTCTGACGAGAGTCGGGTGACTTTGAAGCCGCCCCAGTGTTATCCAGCACTAAGATCAAAGCTATGACACAGTTGCTGTACAGTGTTGTTGGGTGGTGGTGTTTTTTGTTTATTTTGTGAATGTGCAATTTAAAATTTTGTACTTCATGCATATTCAAAAGTTGTGTTTTTAAAGTGAATCTGTGCTTTTGTCTCTGCAGGGCAAAACAGGTTTGCTTTAGTCCTTCGCAGACACGTGTACTTCCCTAATTTTTCTTTGTTTTAGGCCCTGTTAACACAGTGTGGTGACCTTTTTTGTTTTTCTGCACTTGATGAGCAATAGGTAACCACTAGGATGCACGGAAAACAATTTATCTATGTTCTTTTCACACTGCAACACACCCTGGAGATGCGGTCCAGGGAGCTGCATTTTATCGCAGCTTTCTGGGCAGAATCGTACATCACAGCACACTGGGTTTCTGTACAGTGACAATAATCAAGAGTCAGTTTTTGTTCTCTTCAAATAAAGTCCATTCCAAAAAAATGCATTAATCGCATAATGCTGTCGGCTCACCGCAGCCAGAACAGATAGCTGCTGCACACTAAACTGCTTTGGTTAAGTGTGTGGTGGGCCCCCTACTGCTGGAAGTAAATGCAAAGCCCTGTGTACGTTGTTGCTTTCACACATTGCTGTGAGAATTATACTCTATGCCCAGACAGTTTTAGCACTGAACAGAGCAGTGGGGAAGTGAAGGAAAAGAAAGTAAAGTGGGATCAGCGGTATAAGCAAACCTGTTGCTTATGTGAGAATGGGGAAAAGCAGAAGTGTCCGTTTAACCTAAATCATTATTGGTGTCATACTTGCTGGTCCCCTGTGGGTGTCAGTATGATTCTGTTAATCATATTCTTGCTCCTATAAAGTGTGCATTGTAGAAACATTCTCTTTAGGAGCCAGGAGAGAGCTACAAAAGATTAAAGTATAACCATAACAACTTTTTTGCTTCAATTTGTTCATTGTGGCAGAGACTTGTGTATTGTTGCCGGTTCAACCCTGCTCTGCAGTTACATAATGGATAAGATTAGAAGTATCTGCACTCAAGTACCGTTAAAATATATATATATATATATATATATATATATATATATATATATATATATATATATATATATATATATATATATATACCCAAAACTGTTTTGGCTATAGTGGTCAAGGGTTAGAACCTTTTGTTGGAAATGTACTGCTATCCAAGGCTCTGTCAAAGAAATCTCCCCTTACTTCCTGTCCTGCTGACATTTTTACCAGGCAGGAAGTGAGGGTAACTCTCTAACAGCTACACAGACAGAAATGTAATGGAACAGGGAAGGCAAGCTGCTGATGGTATACCACAATTTATGAAAAGCACAATTATATAATTAAAAATACACTCAAAAAAATCCGTAAAATAAAAATTTGTATTTTTATTGTATAATTGTGCTTGTGCTTTTTATAATCTGCTACACCATCAGGTGCTTTTCTATTCCTTCCCCTCTTCTGTTGCAGTGCTTGGGTTCTCAGCCCTTTTTGAGAAGGCAGCCTCGCTCCAGCCTAGGATGTTAGCCGGTGACTGATTAACTTTACAATTTTAACATCTGGGAATGTAGCCAAATCCTTCTTTTTTTTTTTTTTTTTTTAATTTTTATTAATTGGTATAACTGTCTTTAGACACTTTGGGGTTGATTTACTAAAGGCAAATATACTGTGCACTTGCTCCAGAGCTTTAGTAAATAAGGTGAAGCTTCACTTTGCAAAGAATACCCAATCGCATGCAAGAAGAATAAAAAAAAAAAACAGCATTTTTGTTTGTACACGATTGGCTAATAGATACCAGCAGAGCTTCCCCTCAAATCTAGAGCAGATGCACTAACCACTTACTGCCCGCCGGCTGTCATATGACGTCCTTGACTTTGTGCAGGTATATCGGAATGATGCCTGCAGCTACAGGCATCATTCAGATATTGTCTTTTTCAGCTGGTGTTTCCCTACACCATGAGAACGATCATAGCGGTTGGTCAGCCGCTTAATTGTTCTTACGGGTGGCAAGAGGGGATGTCCGACCCCCCCTTCCCGCCACCCTCTGGTGCTTCTTCCGGCTCACTGCTGCCATCGGTGAGTTGAACGGATCCGCCGGCCCCAGATGTTTACCATAGAGATTTCCGGTGGACCAGATGGTCGCCAGGGTCTCTATCCTCGTTCGGGGGCCAGGTGCGATGTTATGACATCACGCCCGACCTATGCATTCAAACAAATGGTGCCGCCTCGGCTGGGAAGCTGAGAACGTGTTTTTTGTTTTTTTGGGTTTTTTTTTTTTTCAGCTGTCCCAGCCTAGCCTAGAAGTGAGATTTGGGGTCTTATTGACCTCATATCTCACTGTAAACAGGACCTATCATGCCATATTCCTATTACAAGGGATGTTTACATTCATTGTAATAGGAATAAAAGTGATCAAAAAAAAAAAAAACATTTTAAGTTAAAATTAACAATTTAACATTTTTTTTTTTTTTTTAAGTGCCCCTGGCCCCGTGTGCTTGCACGCAGAAGCGAATGCATATGCAAGTCCCGCCCACATATGAAACCGGTGTTCAAACCACACATGTGAGGTGTCGCCGTGAACGTTAGAGCGAGAGCAATAATTCTAGCCTCTGTGACTCAAAACATGTAACCAGTGAAATAATTTAAAGTGTCGCCTATAGGGTTTTTTTTAAGTACTGAATTTTGGCGCCTTTCCACGAGCGTGTGCAATTTTGAAGTATGACATGTTTGGTATCTATTTACTTGGCATAAGGTCATCTTTCACATTTATGCAAAAAATTGGGCTAACTTTACTTTGCAATTTTTTTGGGGGGGGAATTTTTTTTTTTTTTTTTTTTTTTGAAAAATTGCTGTGCAATGACCGCCATTGTATTCTCTAGGGTCTCTGCTAAAAAAAAAAAAAAAAAAACACCTCATGTTTGGGGGTTCTATGTAATTTTCTAGAAAGAAAATGTTTTTCACATGTAGGAGAGACGTCAGAATTGGCCTGGGTGGCAAGTGGTTAAAGTGCACAGTATATTTCCCTTTAGTAAATCAACCTCTGTGTGATCTTCAGCCCTTCAACATGTAAAGGTCAATTTATTTTAATTTTAATCCATTCATGCTCCCAATTTGGTTGCATACGGCCATTTCCTGATGCAAGCAAGGGTAGCACTGAATGTTGGTTGTCCTTTACAGACAGAAATGTATTTTTTTTTTTTTTCTGGCCAATGACCATGTCCTTTTAGCCCTGGTTTACACTGCTGTGCCTTGTCATAACTTTTGACACAAAGTTGCCTGACAAGCCAAACTGCATTCGTTTTAATGGGTGCTGTCATAATCGTACTCAAGTAGCAGTGACAAAAAAAAAGAGTTCCTGCACTATCTTTTTGAGTCTTGTGTGCTATAGCCTGCAATGGTAAAATCACAAAAGTTGCAAGGAAGTCGTATCTTTCTCTTACCAATGCGACTGGCTGCAACATGATCTGACTTCAGAGGGTTTTTTTTTTTTTACCCCATACTCCCAGCCCATTCTTACATCTCAAAATCTTTTTGCAGACATTGTCACCTCCCAAAGCACATTGTCCACCTAGCCAGGGTGAGTGCTAAGCACCATCCAGCAAAGGGAAACCAGGATGTAAAAAGGAAATCGGTATAGAAAGAAAAGGAACTGTATCACGCTCTGTATTGTTATGATTGGCCAAAGTCACAGAAAATCAAGGTCGCATGAAAGTTGCTTTTGAAGTCAAATCAAGTTGCAAGTAAGTCGCACTGGAACTTGCACGACTTTGGGGTCGCAGCAGTGTGAACCGAGCCTTAGTCAGATATGAAACATTATTTATTTATTCTTTAAATCTGTACCCTGTATAAGGCATGTATAAAAAGCCTTGTATGCCTTTTTGATGTGTTTTAAAATCAAAGTCTGTATGGGGCACACCATGATAATTGACTAACCATCTATTTATTCCTCTACATTATGCATGATGACCTTCCCATGGATGTGATGTACCTTTTCGAATATTGATATTAATGCTTGTGCTTAAAGCTGTTTAAAGTTTCACTGCAGTTCTCATTTTAAATGAAAATGTGTGGAACTATTGAAACTAGTAAATATAAGAATGCAGAGACCTATGTATGCACATAAACTCAGAAAGGTACAGCTGGAAATGGACATATTATAGTATGGGTGTAGAAATGCCATTGATGATTGGTTGAAGCAGAACTCCAGGCACAAACATTCAATTAAATAGTCATCAGTACACAAAGGAATCAAACCTCTTTGTGTGCACTAATTGTCTTTACACACAAAGTTATTACCTTGTAAAAATAGTGGTGATGTTGTCACTGCTGTATATGGCCTGAGCAGAGCTATAGGTGGGACCAAGCTGGTCTACCCACTATATGCTGCCTGCAGAATAAATTACAGGGGGGGTGTATATAAGCTTGGTCATCCTCTACAAGGATGGAGAGCAGCAGTGACCAGCCTTGACTACAGGAAGCTCCTACACAGCTGCAAATTGTTTGATGCTGGAGTACGGCACAGATCTAGAAATTAGGAATAAAGTATTGCGCAGATCTGGAAAAATACAGAAACAATGCCAAGATTCATGTAGGAATACACATGGCTCTTGTAATCAAATTCTATTTGTTTAGCTTTAAATATCAGTTGTCCTTCTTCTCCCCTTTTTATGTCTGGACAGATTACATCATTTTCCAAAATGTTGAGCTAATCTTTCAACCACATAATTTCACATCTATCCTTTTTATTTTATCACATATACTTGAAGCTGCAGCCATATAGGCACAGACTGGTATCTGTGTGTTTGCAGGCCTATATGAAACATACTTTAAGCCTCATGAATAGTATCTGAAGGAAGAACTGTGCTGAACAAATCAGAGTATTCTTTTTCTGTTTTCTCAGACGC
Source organism: Aquarana catesbeiana (assembly GCF_042186555.1). Lineage (NCBI taxonomy): Eukaryota > Metazoa > Chordata > Amphibia > Anura > Ranidae > Aquarana > Aquarana catesbeiana. The sequence continues at coordinate 129,164,838 of NC_133327.1, forward strand.
CACACTTTAAACCTTCTAATATCTTCATAATGATTACAAATGTCTTCCAATAATACTTGTGATTTTAATCTTGCATTTCATATGCCTTTCGTAAAGGGTAACTCCACTTTTGTGGGAAAAAAATGTCAAATGAAGAAAATCTAGCATATACATTTGCAACACAAGTCATATTGTAACTGAATGTTAAAATTACCTTTTCCCTTTCAATCTGCAGCCACTGTAACTTTCTGTAAAATGCAATATGGCTACCTGGAGGCGATCTGTACACAGATGGTGTACAGAATGCTCCCCAGAAATGTCATTTCCGGCTTGTGTGATTGGCTGACTAATTTCCCAAGATACAAGTCGGATTTTGAACATTCCCTGCAGCAAAAATATCCTTTTTGGTAAGATGCTCCTAGCAAAGGGAAATCTTGTTTTAAAAAGAATGCAGGCCCTGCAGCTTTCCTCATTGGAGCACTGCAGATGCAGCAGCTGACTGATAATTATTATAAAACCAGATATACTCAGCACATGGACACACTGATTTCTTCAAAATCTTCAGAATCTGCAACAGTGTTTTTGTTTTTATTATTATAATATAAACTCCTTGCAATGTACAACATAGGAGGTGTGTGTGGTGATGTGTTTGTTTTTTTTTGGGGGGGGAGGGGTCTTTTGATGCAAAAAAAAAAGTGGAGTTACTCTTTAAACTTGGTTGTGTTTAGGGCCTTATACAGAAGATAAGGCCATTGCTGTTTCTGTACTTTTACCAATTGTACAGTTTATTAGCAATTTTTAATTTAAGACCCAGAAACCTGGAAAACCAGTGCATTGCATGCCTGTTTGAACCTGGTGCTCAAGCTCAAATCAGCATAGCTCCTTGAATCAGAGACATGCCAGCACCCATCCACAACAAGGTACTGCTCCATGAGAGCAGGGTAACATGTATATGTGAGTGTCCAATTGGTTGAAATGGGCAGGAAGAACTTTTCTTTCTTTAGATGTGAGGCAGTTTATAATGGCCTATAATATATATCAATGTCTCTGGGTGCACCACACATGCCAGCGTGATTCTAAATGGTCATATGCAATAAGGGCTGGTAATAGGTCAAGCCATGTCATTTCCTGCACAGTTGATGTAGTAGTTAACAATGTGCACTGGGTTAACGAATTAAAATTCTAATTTTTACCAGGCTATGGTATAAATTGTAGCCTTTTCAACATAAGGCAGCTTTTTTTAGTCTGAGGTATAAAGCACCATCAAGGAGAACAGTTAGTTTGGGCTAGTCACAGGCCCAGCCCAAAATAAAAAGCCAGTAGAGGATGAATTTTTCTTTTTTTTTTTTTTTTTTTTTTTTTTTTTTAGCAAGCATTAAAGCTGAAATTTTTAAATATGTGGCAAATTAAATTGTTCATTGCTTGGATGTGATCATGAAAGCGCTGCAATTTTATTCCTGTAAGTTATTACGGGGAAAAGTTGCTATACCTGCCTCCTAGACCTTGTACTAATCTTGAATTGCTTGGCATTTATATAATGTGCTAAACTGATCACTATTAGGATACTATTTGACTAGGTCTGTAAGAGATTTGTGTTATTTATGAATGGACACAACATTGTGTGCACCTTTCCTTCCAAAATACATTGGCTTGTGTCTGGTGAAAGAACCGTAAATGAACATTTTTGTGGATGCTGCAGTTTCATCCATGGGAAGAGTTTTTTCCTAATGATATAATAAAGATGCTGCTCCTTGTATCTGGCACTTTACTAGATGATGCAAACATCAGGTATCGTGGAGCTGGCATAAGGATGCAGGCTTCTACAGCTGCCCCATAGCCAATAATTTGGTTCCCAACCAATTCAGACATATGAAGTGCACACAGATGTTTGAAACTTTGTCAGAGTAACAATGAATTGTAAATGGACACTGTACCTTGGCCCTTTTGTTCCGTGAATACTATGTCTATCTGTTCAGAGGAACAAGGCTTCAGCGTTTCATACGTTAAATGATTTGCAATAATAAGATTTTTTTTTTTGAGTGGTGTATGTGTTATTTATTATTATTGTCAGAGTTTTTGTACTGTCCATTTCATTTTTAAGGGAGTTTTTTTTTTTTTGTTTGTTTTTTTTTACTGGTCATTGTGCTTACCATTGCAGCTCCAATGCTGTAAAGGGTGAGCATGCTTGAAACATTTATTTAAGGCTTCTGCATCTTAACTACATGCCTGCACAAAAGGATTCATAAATGGGCAACTTTGTAAAGTTACAGTAGTGATCGTGAATGTTTGTGTGTTTATTCTATGCTCATTGTGTCCATAGACCTGTCCAAATTGTGTTGTGGCTTGAGCATTAACCTCGATATACAGTATGTAAAACCGCCTTCCTTTTTTTCATGGACATTTAAATAGTTATATATTATCACCAACCCTATATCTAAACTCTAAAACATGTCGTCATTGACCAACATAGTTGCGGGCACTGTGGAGCAATTCATCCTCTTACGTCGTCTTTAGACGTTCAACTCTTAACCCGTTCAGCAGAAACTGTCTGGGATTCGAACCATATTTGAGCATGCTTAATGTTACCAAGTTGAGCGTTTAAACTTGGGTACAACCAGCCTGTTGGATTCTACATTTGATTATTGCTAGTGGCTGTTATACAGTGGCTCTGCAAGAGGGACAAGCTAACCTCTGGACCCCACACACCCTCCCCATAAGCACAGGGTGATCAGGGGCATAACATTACAGAGGAGAAAGCCCTGCCACACACTCAAACAGACTTGTTATGGCATTAAAGCATATATAAACCCAAGAAGAAAAATTTACCAGGCTTTAGATATGGTGGCTGCATTAGCCCTTTTTTTTTAAATTTATTATTTATTTTTCTTCCCCAGGCTTTTTTGCATTATTTTTCACCTGGTGATCCAGCCAGTAACACATTTCCCATCCTGGGGTGGCACAGCTCACCCACTGTACTGTATCTATGAAAGAGTAGCATTGTCACCTTTTTTAGGTGGCTCTCCTGATTTGTGATGCATAACCCTCCCTACATAGCATAGGGAGCAATGCTTTTGTAGTTCACTTAGGCTAGCTGAGGAAGCCAGTAATGTTTGATGTTTCTGTTCATTGCACAGAAAGTGACAAGGACACAGCATTTCTGACAGGATCTACAGGTATATTTCTGTACTTTACTTTGTTCAGGCTTAATGCAGCCACCACAGAAAAGGACTGATATGCTGCATTATATTACATTTTTGTTTCTGGGTTTAGATGCACTTTATTTTTCAAGTGCAATTTGATTTGCATAGACCATCTATCTGCCCTTTTTTAGGATCTATGGCTGCTATAAAATATTCGCCTGCAAAGAACAGGAAATCCCTTGATGCAAACTTATATTTCTGGTGCAAATTAGAACTATGGATAACAATGAAAGACTTAGGGGTTGATTTTCTAAAGGCAAATATGCTGTGTTCTGCAAGTGCAGTTGCTCTAGATTTTAGTAAAGGTGGGGAAGCTCTGCTGATTTCTATCATCCAATCATGTGCAAGCAAAAAAAAAATTATACAAAAAATGTTTTTCCTTGCATGCGCTTGGGTATTCTTTGCAAACTAAATTTTATCTGGAGTTCAGAGCTTAGTAAATGAGGTAATTGCAAATTTTCCTTGCATGCAAGGAAAATAAAGAAATTTTTTGCTTGCACATGATTGGGTAATGGAAATTAGCAGAGCCAACTTTACTAAGATCTAGAGCAACTGCATTTGTAGTGCAAAGTATTTGCCTATAGTAATTAATCTCCTTTAGCATAAAATCCTTCCCCATACTTTTTTTTTTTTTTTTTTTTTTTTCTTTTTACCCTATAGCTGCTAGAAGAATCTCATCTTGTGCCTGAGTATTGAACTATTGTGCTAAGTGGTTGAAAGACTATGGGCATTTAAAAAATGTACACAATTCCTAAGGAGTAGTAAATAAGCTGTAAAATACCCCCTGATTACCCCTGTAGCTACAGATCCTGTGGAGAAGTTTGTCCTCAAAGTGCACAAGAGAAGCAGCAACGTTTGTCAGTTCTGGGCACTTTGCACTCCCCTCTTTCTGTACACCCTCACTATGTTTTTATATTCTATATTAGGAGGCTGACAGACTACAAACTCAATGCTGGCAGGGAGCAGCAAAACTAACTATTTGGAGAAAATTAAAATGTTTTGCTGTATACATTTAATGAATTATGCCATAGTGCCTGCAGCTACAAAGGTCAGCAAAGACTTGTAAATATTTGATTGCCAATAGTTTTCCCACAGTTCTACTTTTGAAGGCTTTTTTTTCTATTCAGTTCTGTGCCCGGGTTTTATTTGGTGTGTTTTTTTTACTTTCATTTGGTCAAGGAAGTAGTACTATTGCTAATGTATTGTAACAGCAGTGGGTACCTTCTGTACTTTCAATTAAGTAGCAGGGGTTTAACCTTTTCTTTGTTTTTGTGTTTTTTTTTTTTTTTAAGGTTCACTGCAGATCACCTAAAGTCTAGTTTACACCTGTGGTTTTAAACTAGGTTGAGCAGCAGTTTTATCACCCACCCTCACTTAAAGTGGATGTAAACCCGAATTATTATTTTTTTTTTATGTCATAATGTAGAGTATAAGATTTCCTATCATTTGAGCCCAGTCTTGCCACAAAGAGTTAATCCAGCTCTGAGCAATCCTCTTTTATTGTTCAGTGAGATAAATCTTGACAAACAGAGAAAAACTTTGTCAAATCCTCCCCCTTGCTGTGAGTGACAGGTGATTTTACATATCTCGTGCACTAGCCTAAGACACAGGCATGATTTTTTAATTCCCTCCCCCACTCCTTTCTTCAGCAGCTCTGCAAGGATTGGCTGTTCCACACCTCAGCATGATTTGGCATTCTGAAGTCATGTGGTTACTTTCCTGTCTTTTCACTGGATGTTAGAGATCATAGCAGAAGTTCAGTGTAAGAAATACACAGGAGAAAATGCATATTGACAAGGGGAGTGTAGAGGTGGGCGGGGAGTCTACTGACATCATGACTCCACCCACCGAGCTCCAGACAACAGACCCACCCACAGAATCTGCAGTTTTTCAGCACTCATAACAGACAGAGGGGAGACATTTGACAGGTAAAGATACATGCAGGAGGCATGTATATCCTTATAGATAACCCCTATGGCAGTAGTTTAGAAAGGATGACATTGGGTTTACATCCACTTTAAGCTGCAAAGGTAGCTGGATGGAGTTGTACACATGCCATGATGCTTTGTTTTACAGCCAAAACATATTCCCCCCCCTTTAGCTTTTGACGGACAGCACCACCCCCAAACAAAACCTGTTCAAGTGAATGGTGCCACAGCGCAACCACAGTCAATGTATGCAGTTGCAGGGCAGTGGCGTGGGCTTTATGGGGTTAACACAGGTGGCAAGTAAGCAACATTCCAGCTGCCTGTCAAATTTCCCCTTCAAAAGCCAAACACTGCAGCCCCCTACCAAGAGCGACTCAAGTGTAAACAAGCTGCAAGTGAAGATATTTTATTCCGATTAGGAGCAATCTGAAAAGTACAATAAACTTTAACAACAAATTAGAAATTTCCTTTCATTGGCCTAGCTACTCAAGTCTTACCAAAGATGTCTTTTTTTTTGTTTGTTTTTTTTTAACGGCGACTAGCTCTTATACTCTGCAATGTTTTATTAAATGAACCCTGTGAGTAATTTTAGGATATGACTGTCGCATTTTATTGCTTGGCTACTGTCATAAAACAAAATTTAAATATGATAATATTGTCCAAGCTTTTCTTCACATAGTAACCCTTGTTAAGTTGGTGCACTCTGCTTTCAACCCATAATGACCAATTTGTTTTCACAGAAGAGCTGAAACCTCGTTAATAAGGATAACTGTGCTTTGTAATTGCACATTACCTAATAGTTGTCAGTATTGATTGTGATTCCAAACTAAGGTTTTGCCTAATAAAGTATTGCCCACACTGGACCATGCCCTTCCTCAAGTAAATCTTTCTTTCAGGGAACAACCCACCTCAGATGCTTTCATATTGAAAACAAAGGGATGTGTTTACAAAGGGAAATAAGTGTGTTTTACAGATATTTTTCCTCAATCCGATGAGAATTGTATGTAATAACTGGTTGTCAATCCTCTTTGTAATGTCCTCCAGTCCCTCAATGGTAGTTCTCACACCAATTCTACCTTTCAGCTGGGACTAGGAGGCTGACTGCACAACTGCCCGATGAACTTTAACTGTTTTGTTAAGACACAACTGCTCTTATTTTGTCTTAATAAACTCTGCTCTTGACTTGAAATGTTATTCATTTATTATAATTTCAATGTTTTATAACTATTGTGATTGCAAATTAATGTCTAAATCATTATCAAGAATGTTAAAGTAGAGATAGATATAATTATTATTATTATTATTTTTAAATGCAAACACTGAAATTTCAAGTTCAACTGAAGAAGAAAAACCTGCCATGTCCTAGGAAGTGTCCACCATTTGTTTGGCACTGTGGGGACATTACAAACCTGCAGGGGCCAGGTGCAGAAAAGTGATCCAATGCAAATGATATCCCAGCCTCACTGGGAAAAGAGAGCGGCATGGCATTAAGTAACTACCTTACTTCACTGCCACTGACCACTAATGGTGGGAGAATAAGAGTTTTTAACCACTTAAGGACCGAGCCTTTCTGAGATTTGTTTTACTAGTTAAAAACCGTTTTTTATTTTGCTAGAAAATTACTTGGAAACCCCAAACATTACTTTTTTTTTTTCTAACCTAGAGAATAGAATGGGGGTCGTTGCAATACTTTCTGTCACACCATATTTGCGCAGCGGTCTTACAAGCGCACTTTTTTTTTTTTTTTTTTTTTTTTTTAGCAAGAATACACTTTTTTGAATTAAAAAAAATAAGACAACAGTATTGTTAGCCCAATTTTTTTATATATATATATATATATATAATTTTTTTAATATATTGTGAAAGATAATGTTACGCCGAGTAAATTGATACCCAACATGTCGAGCTTTAAAATTGCGCCCGCTCGTGGAATGGCGACAAACTTGTACCCTTAAAAATCTCCATAGGCGACATTTAAAAAATTCTACAGGTTGCATGTTTTGAGTTACAGAGGAGGTCTAGGGCGATAATTATTGCTCTCACTCTACCGATCGCAGCGATACCTCACATGTTTGGTTTGAACACCGTTTTCATATGCGGGCGCTACTCACGTATGCGTTCGCTTATGCACGTTAGCTCGTCGGGACGGGCGCGTTTTCATTTTTTTTTTTTTCTTATTTATTTTACCTTTTATTCTTACACTGTTCTTTAAAAAAAAAAAAAGTGTCATTTTTATTCCTATTACAAGGAATGTAACCAAAAAAAGCATGACAGGACCTCTTAAATATGAGATCTGGGGTCAAAAAGACCTCAGATCTCATATTTACACTAAAATGCAATTTAGAAAAAATAAATAAATAAATGTCCCTTTTTAGGAGCTATGGGCGGAACTGCCGTTTTGACAACGCTTCTGCCCTGCATTGATATGTCTTCCCCTCGCTCGTCTCCATGTCACACAAGAGAAGATCCGATCTCCCCAGCTGCTGCCGACGGCTCCGGTAAGCGGTGGGGGGGCCCTTTCCCGCCGCTGATAAAAGCGATCTCGCCGCAAATCTGCCGCAGAGACCACTTTTATCTTGAAGCGGACCGCCCGCTGAAGAAGAGGATACCAGGGTAATGGCAGCTAGCTGCTGCCATAACAACCATACCCCTCTTCAAAGTACCGACGTATAACGTCGGTGGGCGGTCCGGAAGTGGTTAATCGGTTGCAGACCAGCTGCGCAAAATCATGTTATATTACGTGATCTGGCAGGGCTTGGATAGCAGGCGCGTGCTCGATGTCCGCGGGGATACCCGCAATCATCTCACGGAGAGGAAGAACAGGAAAATGCTAATGTAAACAAGCATTTCCCCATTCTGCCCTAGTGACAGGACACTGATCACAACTCTCTGTAATTGGGAGCGGTGATCAGTGTCATGTCACACATAGCCCATCACTCCCTAGGACACACTTAACCCCTGCAGCCCCCCCTCCTGGTTAACCCCTTCACTGACAGTCACATTTACACAGTAATCGATGCATTTTTGATCGCTGTATAAAGGTGAATGATCCCAAAATAGAGCCAAAAGTGTCCGATCTGTCTGCCATAATGTCACAGTCACGATAAAAATCACTGATCACCGCCATTACTAGTAAAAAAAGAAAAATTATTAATAAAAATGCCATAAATCTATCCCCTCTTTTGTAGACACTATAACTTTTGCGCAAACTAGTCAATAAACGCTTATTGCGATTATTTTTTGGGGATATTTATTATAGCAAAAAGTAAAAAATATTGCTTTTTTTGTTTATAGCGCAAAAAAATAAAAACCGCAGAGCTGATCAAATACCACCAAAAGAAAGCTCTATTTGTGGAGAAAAAAAGGACGTCAATTTTGTTTGGGAGCCACGTCGCAAGACTGTGCAATTGTCCGTTAAAGCGACGCAGTGCCGAATCACAAAAAGTGCTCTGGTCTTTGGCTAGCCAAATCCTCCGGGGCTGAAGTGGTTAAACACTGCACTGACCACCATTGGTGGGGGTTTGAAAAACACTGACCCACCAGTATGGGAGGGGATGGGCGTTGAAAACTACTGCCAATGACCACTAGTATGGGGGGGTAAAAAAAAACCAATGCAATGACCACAAATGGGGGTTTTAAAGTGATATTAAAACTTACATGTTTATTATTTTCATTTAAAAAAAAAGTTATATTTACCTGCTCTATAATAGCTTTACAAAGAGGAAGGGAACCTGCGCTAAAGAGCAATTAAAAATACCAGACTGCAGCTGCAACAAAGAAACACCAATATCTGTGTAATTAACTAAAGCAAATAAATTAAGTGCGCTTACAATCGAAATAGTCACATCTCAAAATTCATATGTTGCTACCATAAATGAATAAATAAATGTAAATAACGGATGGTTAATAAATCAGATACTTTAAATAAAAAAGTGCTGAAAAATCAATAGAGTGAATAAACTGAGTGCTGAATGCATAATAAGACATGTAAATAAATGTGGATACAAAATCAAAGATCATAAATAATACAATGGTGAATAAAGTCCTTTCAAAGACAGCTCAGTAGAAGTGCATCATTCTAATGAAGGAAAAGTCACAGATCCACAATTCATTGAAGATAGCCAGTATAGGTGGAGGAAGGAAAGATGATGTGAAGATGTATCCGAACAGACAGTGAGTCCGGAGGACGCTAAAGATGGACCCTTACAAGGAGTGGTGGACCTCCCTGATAGCGAGGTCTTGTACACATGCAGATACAGCCCGCTGCGGGACAGCTGGATGGTGGCGTCCGAATTGGCTGATGAATGAAGCGTTCCAGCAAGGGACGAATCCAACCCGTCTGCCTGGGGGGGGGGCACCCACTAAACCCAGAGGTCGTAGGTAAAAAGGAAGCAAAAACAAGGGCTCCAATGGTGTAGTAAAATTAAAAGTATTTATTGGTAGATCAAGGCAGAAAGAGCAAACTCCGCCATACAGTAATTAGAAATAGTTAAAAAAGCCGGCATGTAAAAAAATGAACACCCGTGCCAACATGGGGCGAACGGCGTGATGGCGTACGGTGCGTATCACACCGTTCGCCCCATGTTTGCTCGGGTGTTCATTTTTTATGAATTTTGAGATGTGACTATTTCGATTGTAAGCGCACTTAATTTATTTGCTATAATAGCTTTAGTCCTACTTCTCATTTAGAGCCCTTTCACACTGTGCCGCCTATGGCGTTAGCGGTAAAGCGGCGCTATTTTTAGCGGCGCGGTTTTAACCCCCCCCGCTAGCGGCCGAAAAGGGGTTAAATCTGCCCCATTGATTTCAATGGGGAGGAGTGGTGAGTTCACTGCTCCTTCACCGCTCCAAAGAAGCTGCTGGCAGGATTTTTTCTGATGCCCTGCCAGCGCACGGCTTTCACACTGGAGTGAATGGAGCAGCTGTTTTAGGGCGGTTTGCGGGTGCTATTTTTAACGCTATAGCGCCTGCAAAATGCCCCAGTGTGAAAGGGGTCTAAATGTACAGCATTTTTCACACCTGCCTAAAACATTTGCACAGTAGTGTATATTTCAACGCAAACGTACAGCATAGTGATATCTTCTTTGCAAAACACATTTTCTGTTAACTTGGCATTTTGTTAAGTAACACCATATAAGCTGAAATAAAACATGATAAATGTTTGCAGCAGTAGTGCAAAAGAATACAGTTTAGAAAAGTAAAACTAAGTGATTACATTTCAAACTATTTACAGTGCCTTGAAAAAGTATGCATACCCCTTGAAATTTTCCACATTTTGTCATGTTACAGCCAAAAATGTAAATGTATTTTATTGGGATTTTATGTGATAGACCAACACAAAGTGGCACATAATTGTGAAGTAGAAGGAAAATGATAAATGGTTTTCAAAATTTTTCACAAATATCTGAAAAGTGTGACGTGCATTTGTATTAAAAAAAAAACGGCGCAGGGTTCCCCCTAGGTCCATACCAGGCCCTTCGGGTCTAGTATGGATTCAGAGGGGACCCTCCACGCCAAAATTTAAAAATGGTGCGGGCCCCCCCCCAAACTCCATACCAGACCCATACGAGCATGCCGGCAAGTCAGGAAAGGGAGGGGTCGAGCGAGTGCCCCCCCCCCCCGAACCATATCGGGCCGCATGCTCTCAACACGGGGGGGTGCTTTGCTCTGCATTGATGGAGCACACATGCTCTGAACGCGCGCTCATCCCCGCTCTCTCTCCAACCGGAAGTAACGTACACCGCTGTCTGTGAGCTGTCCTGAGTGTCTGGAAGCGCTGGGAACCACCGGTGTCACTGGACCCATCAGCTGCCTCTTCACCAGTGAGAAGATCGTCTTCCCCACGAGTGGATGAACCACATTATTAATCCCACATGCGCTGACATCTCATACGTCTTGTGAGTTACCAATTGTCTTTTATGGAATAAAATGTCTTAATAATGCTGCACTTATTAGGCGCTTCTCTCATTCTGGCTTTGCTCTGCGCCCCCACCCCAAAGCACCTTGTCCCCCATGTTGATTAGGGAAAGGGCCTCTTCCAGCCACCCCTGGCCGGTGCTTATTGGAATCTGGAAGCCCCCAGATCCCGCCCCCTCCTATGTAAATGGGTATCGGGTACCTTGTACCTCTACCCATTCACCAAAAAAAACGTGAAATGTCAATAAACTACAAGAGCTGGTTTTTGACAAGTCCTTTATTACATAAGAAGCCTGGAGCCGTCTTCTACCATGGAACTGTCTTCCTTGCCTACGCCATCTTCTCCTTCTTTCTCGCACCACCGTCATCTCCTTCCTTGCCGCCTCTTATTCATCGCAGCATTGTGACATCACAAGGGATGGGCTCTCTGGGTGACGTGATTGGATGATCATGCCCCATGCCTATATAAGAGGTGCCGGCGGGAACATCAAAACGGAGAAAGACAGCTTCAGAACAAGACCAGCTTTTTTTTGTTTTTAGAGGGTAACCGGCGGCGCGGAAAAAGACGACATCCCGACGGGAGATGATGGCTCTGGGCTTCTTATTTAATAAAGGACCTGTCAAAAACCAGCTCTTGTAGTTTAGCATTTCAGTTTTTAGGTGAATGGGTAGGGGTACAATGTACCCGATACCTATTCACATGGGGGGTGGGATCTGGGGGCCCCCTTGTTAATAGGGCTTCCAGATTCCGATAAGCCCCCCGCCTGCAGACCCTGACAACCACGGGCCAGGGTTGTTGGAAAGAGGCCCTTATCCTTCTCAACATGGGGGCAAGGTACTTTGGGGTAGGGCGCAGAGCACCCCCCGCCCCAAAGCACGCACCCTACCCCATGTTGAGGGCATGTGGCCTGGTATGGTTCAGGAGGGGGTGCTTGTCCCCCTTCCTTTCCTGCCCTACCAGGCGGCATGCTCGGATAAGGGTCTGGTATGGACCTGGGGCTGAACCCCGTTTTTTTTTTGGCCGCCAATTTTTTTTTATAGTCAGCTTTGAGCAGGGAAACCCGCTGCCAGCAGATTACTCATCGGTTGTTAAATACGTAGCGGCTGGCTTCCTCTTTAGCAACCAAATATATACAGTGCGTTTTAAAGAGGAAAAAAAAACTGCAAAATGCATAAACTGCATGAAAAAACGCGGGTTTAAAAACTGCAAAACATGCCTGAAAAACGCATCAAGTGCAGTCGATTAGGTGTGAACCTAGACTAAAGGAGAAGTCAAGCCAAAGCTCGTTTGGCTGGACTTCTATGGATCACAAGAGTGTAAGTTCGTCTTGCTGTAGTCTGCTCTCTGCTGACGTCACACCAGTCCAGTCCCGGCGGTGTTCTATCGCTCGGTTCTCAGTGCAGGGGACAGATGCATCCACCAAGGTAAGTATGATTCCTACCAAAAAAAAAACCCTTTACTTCTCCTTTAAAGCAGGGTAAGGTTATAAAAAAATATCCCAAGCTTTGAACATCTCACGGAGCACTGTTCAATCCATCATCCGAAAATGGAAAAGAGTATGGCACAAGTACAAACCTACCAAGGCTGTCCACCTAAACTGACAAGCCGGGCAAGAAAAGCATTAATCAGAGAAGCAGCCAAGTGGCCCATGGTAACTCTGGAGGAGCTGCAAAGATCCACAGCTCAGGTAGGAGAATCTGTCCATAGGACAACTATGAGTTGTGCACTCCACAAATCTGGCCTTTATGGAAGAGTGGCAAGAAGAATGTCATTGTTGAAAAAAAGCCATAAGAAGTCCTTTTGCAGTTTGCGAGAAGCCATGTGGGGGACAGAGCAAACATGTGGAAGAAAGTGCTCTGGTCAGATAAGACCAAAATTTAACTTTTTGGCCTAAAAGCAAAACTCTTTGTGTGGTGGAAAACTAACACTGTACATCACCCTGAACCACCATCACCACCGTGAAACCTGGTGGTGGCAGCATCATGTTGTGGGGATGCTTTTCTTCAGCAGGGACAAGGAAGCTGGTCAAAGTTGATGGGAAGATGGATGGAGCCAAATACAGGAAAATCTTAGAAGAAAACCTTAGTCTGCAAAAGACTTAAAACTGGGGCAGAGGTTCAACTTCCAGCAGGATAATGACCCTAAACATAACAGCCAGAGCTCCAATAGAATGGTTTAGATCAGGGATATGCAATTAGCGGACCTCCAGCTGTTGCAAAACTACAAGTCCCATCATGCCTCTGCCTCTGGGCATCATGCTTGTGGCTGTCAAAGTCTTGCTATGCCTCATGGGACTTGTAGTTCTGCAACAGCTGGAGGTCCGCTAATTGCATATCCCTGGTTTAGATCAAAGCATAGTCATGTGTTAGAAAGGCCCAATCAAAGTCCAGACCGAAATCAAACTGCGAATCTGTAGCAAGACTTAAAAATTGCTGTTAACAGACCCTCTCCATCCAATCTGGCAGAGCTTGAGCTATTTCGCAAAGAAGAATGGGAAAAAAAGTCACTCTCTAGATGTGCAAAGCTGGTATAGACATCCCCAAAAAGACTTGCAGCTGTAATTGCAGCAAAAGGTGGTTCTACAAAGTATTGACTCGGGGGCTGAATACAAATGCAACAAATGTTGAAAACCATTTATCATTTTCCTTCCACTTCACAATTATGTGCCACTTTGTGTTGGTCTATCACATAAAATCCCAATAAAATACATTATGTTTTTTGGCTGTAACATGACAAAATGTGGACAATTTCAAGGGGTATGAATACTTTTTCAAGGCACTGTACTTTGTTTATATGCATATAAATAAAAGACTATGGTTTTGGAAGCAATGAACATTACCACTTGAGAGCTCACCACAGGAAACTAAAGTGCACACCCCTTCCAAGCAATCTGAGGTTATGCTTGTAAGCAAGTCCCTGGGGTCAGGGCCAAAAGCCCAATTCTTCCATAATTGCTGCAAAAGTCAACAATGGGATGGAAGCTTTTATGGAATCTGCTATTGCTTATCTCTCCTCATGAAAAATCTATTTGCCTGGCCTTTCCACTCTTCTAAAAGTTTTCAAACCTGTACTGAATGCTTAACTGATTTTCAAATTTCACTTGCAGCATAGATGTTCTGGGTCAGTGAATTAGCGACAACTGCTTACAGGTTTATAATACGAAACACTCTTAGCTATTGAAAGCATTTAGGTCCCCTTTACATCTTGTGTTATGTGATTAGGGGCATTGTTGTAACGGCACAACCACTGCACAATAATCCAACAGAAATCAAATATGAAGCACATCTTTAACTACTTAAGGACCAGCCGCTGTCGTTATATGTCGCTATTTTGACGTTAAATACCGTTGTTATGGCAGCAGCTAGCTGCCATAACTCAGGTATTTTTAAAAACCGCGGACTGTCCTCTTTAGGATAAAAGTGGTCTCTGCTGTGAATTCGCCACTTTTATCGGGGGCCATGAGATCCCCCCCTCGCCGCGCTACGGTCGTCTCCGCCGCTTACTGAAGCCGATTGGTTCCTCACCCCTCACTGCCTGGATGCCAAGTGAGGGAATGATAGCCCCCACTCGGCTTCATAGCATTGGAGGGGGAAGTGACGTCAAACATCACTTCCGCCGAATGCTCTTAAAGGGGAAATTTTTATTTTATTTTTTAAAATGACATTTAACTTTCTTTTTTTTTTTTTTTTTTTTTTTATTGCATTTTAGTGTAAATGTGAGATCTGAGGTCTTTTTGACCCCAGATCTTACATTTAAGATGTCCTGCAATGCTTTTTTTTTTTTATTACAAGGGATGTTTACATTCCCTGTAACAGGAATAAAAGTGACCCAATTTTTATTTTTTTTAAAGGACGGTGTTAAAATAAAAAGTAAAAAAAATTAAAGCACACCGTCCCGCTGAGCACGCACGCAAAAGAAAACGCATACGTGTCGTGCCAGCATATGAAAACGGTGTTCAAACCACACATGTGAGGTATTGCCACGATCGTTAAAGCAAGAGCAATAGTTCTAGTGTTCTGTCTCTGGGACAGCTAGCTAAACCTTCTTATCCCAATAACTGTAGATACCATATTTCTTTAATCTCAGTTTTATTAGAACAAGCCAGGTGAAACTACAAAATAACAGAAATAGACTTCAATAAGTACAATATTGCATACAATACAGCATACATTGCATAAACAACAATATACAGTACAAGATGAGATAATAAAAACTTACTTTTTAAGTTCTCTAAGCGGTGATGGCAATAGATTGAGAAATACATGTGTTGCTTCCTGCAATGTGTTGAAAAGAATGGTGACTGGTTCACTTCCTGTTAAGATTCTACCCAGAATTCCCTACTTGCTGACAACTTCCTTAGTTACACATACAAATAAACAAAGAAACAGAACTGCAGCAATACCAAAAAGGAACGCTAGATGGAGCCTGCACACCACATATGATTGTCTTAAAGCGGAGTTCCACACAAAAATGGAACTTCCGCTTTTCGGAACCCTCCCCCCCTCCGGTGTCACATTTGGCACCTTTCAGGGGGGTGGGGGTGCAGATACCTGTCTAAAAGGTATTTGCACCCACTTCCGGCATAGACTCCCATGGGAGTCTACGCCACTTCCCGTCCCCACTGCGCTGTCTCCTGGGAACACACAGCTCCCAGGAGAGAGCGGGGACCACTTGGGACGCGCAGCGCGACTCGCGCATGCGCAGTAGGGAACCGGGAAGTGAAGCTGCAACGCTTCACTTCCTGATTCCCTCACCTAGGATGGTGGCGGCAGCTGCCGAGAACCGAGCGGGTTCTCGGCGTCCCCTGCTGACATCGCTGGACCCTGGAACAGGTAAGTGGCCATGTATTAAAAGTCAGCAGCTGCAGTATTTGTAGCTGCTGGCTTTTAACCACTTGCCGACCGCCGCACGACTATATACGTCGGCAGAATGGCACGGGCAGGCAAAAGGACTTACAGGTACGTCCTTGCCTGCCTGCGGGTGGGGGGTCCGATCGGACCCCCCCCCGGTGCCAGCGGCGGTCGGATCGAGGTCAGGGTCGATCGAAGGTGAGGGGGAGGCCACTCATTCGTGGCTCCCCCCTCGCGATCGCTCCTGGCCAATGATGTGCTTCCTCAGCTTCTGTGAATGTAAACAGAAGCGGAGGAAGTGATGTCATCTCTCCTCGAGCCGGTCTTTTCGTCCGGCGCCGAGGAGAGAAGACATCCAAGTAAGTGCACCAACACTACACATACAGTAGAACACGCAGGCACACTTGTCACCCCCCTGTCACCCCCCAGTCACCCCCCGATCACCCCCCTGTACCCCCACACATACTGACACCAATAGCAGGTTTTTTTTTTTTCTGATTATTGCATTGGTGTCAGTTTGTGTCAGTTATAAGTGTTAGGGCAGTTAGGTTAGCCCCCTTTAGGTCTAGGGTACCCCCCTTAGGTCCAGGGTACCCCCCTAACCCCCCCTAATAAAGTTTTAACCCCGTGATCACAGCCCGTCGCCAGTGTCACTAAGCGATCGTTTTTCTGATCGCTGTATTAGTGACACAGGTGACGCTAGTTAGGGAGGTAAGTATATAGGTTCGCTGTCAGTGTTTTATAGCGACAGGGACCCCCATATACTACCTTCTAAAGGTTTTAACCCCTTGATTGCCCCCTAGTTAACCCTTTCACCAGTGATCACCATATAATTGTTACGGGTGACGCTGGTTAGTTGGTTTGTTTTTTGTAGTTTATTATAGTTTATTACAGTTTATTATAGTTTTAGGGCACCCGCCGTTTATTACCTTATAAAGGTTTAACCCCCTAATTGCCCGGCGGTGATATAAGTTAAGTTTTTAGGGTCAGATAAGGTCTGCGTCGCCCCAGGCAGCGTCAGGTTAGCGCCAGTACCGCTAACACCCACGCACGCAGCATACACCTCCCTTAGTGCTATAGTATCTGAGCGGATCGATATCTGATCCGATCAGATCTATACTCCCCAGCAGTTTAGGGTCCCCCAAAAAAACGCAGTGTTAGCGGGATCAGCCCAGATACCTGCTAGCACCTGCGTTTTGCTCCTCGGCCCAGCCCAGCCCAGCCCACCCAAGTGCAGTATCGATCGATAACTGTCACAAAACACTAAGCACACATAACTGCAGCGTTCGCAGAGTCAGGCCTGATCCCTGCGATCGCTAACAGTTTTTTGGTAGCGTTTTGAATCAGTCGCTGACAGTCAGGAGCTTTTTTGCCTGTGAGTCTCACTAGTGTACCCCTAAATTTAGAGGCCAAAATGGCAAATCGAAGGTACACTAGTGAAGAGGCCTACACGTTTCTGAGTATGACAGATAGTGAAGAGGAAGTCACTCATCTGTCAAGTTCAGGCTCAGAATACGATCCTGTAGAGGACAGCGGCTCCATGACAGATAGCTCTGACGACGAAGTTGTGGTCCCTGCTAGGGTCAGGCGTACCAGACCCCGAACTTCTTCTTCTGTCCTTGAAGTGCAAGAACCGCAGGTCCCTCGTATGGAGCAGAGCAGTACTAGTGCCGCTACTCCTTCTGGTGAACTGGCAAGCACCAGCGGCCTAGTACACCCTGGTCGTACATCCAGCACTGCAGTATCACGTGGTGACGTGGCGAGTCCCATAAGTGCAGTTCAAGCTGGTGAGGTGGCAAGCACTAGTAGGGTCCCGCTGCCACCAAGAAGACAAAGACAGGCCCGTCGTGCCCATAGTGCCCTTCCTGCTGCATTGGCCAATCCGAATTGGGTACCCACCACTTCTGCAGCACCCGTATTGCCCCCATTCACTGGCCAACCCGGAATTCAGGTGGAAACAGTTGATTTTACGCCACTGGATTTTTATTCACTGTTTTTCACCGAAGATCTCTATAGATCTATTGTGGACCAAAGCAATTTGTACGCTGGTCAACACATCGCCACTATTCCCCAGTCCTCCCTTGCCAGAGATTGGAGACCAATTACGGTCTCCGAATTTAAGGTCTTTCTGGGCCTTTCCCTCAACATGGGCATAACCAAAAAGAGTGAGTTGCGGTCATATTGGTCCACTGACCCAATTCACCATATGCCCGTGTTCTCTGCCTCCATGACCAGGGCACGATATGAGCAGATTTTGCGGTTCATGCACTTCAACGACAATGAACTCTGTCGTCCTCGTGGAGACCCTGGATACGATCGGCTCTACAAAATTCGGCCCCTCGTAAACCACTTCAACCAACGTTTTGCAGACTTGTTTACTCCCCATCAAGTTGTCTGCGTTGATGAGTCCCTGATTAAATTTTCTGGCCGCTTGTCATTCAAACAGTACCTTCCCAGCAAGCGTGCCAGATACGGGGTCAAGATGTATAAGCTCTGTGACAGGGCCACAGGCTATACATGTAGATTTATGGTTTACGAGGGCAAAGATAGTCACGTAGAGCCGATCAACTGCCCTGACTACATAGGAAGCGCTGGCAAGATAGTGTGGGACTTGGTGTCACCCTTATTCGGAAAGGGGTACCACTTGTACGTGGACAATTTTTACACGAGCGTGCCACTTTTTAGTCACCTTTTTGATCATCAAATTGGAGCATGTGGCACCGTGCGACCTAATCGCCGGGGCTTTCCTCAGCGGCTTGTAGATTCCCGTCTTAGGCTGGGGGAGAGAGCCTGCTTGCAGTGTAATAACTTGCTCGCTATGAAGTGGAGGGACAATAAGAATGTTTTCGTTCTTACCTCCCTTCATGCAGACACGACGACCCAAATTACTACGGCGACTGGTGTTGTGGAGAAACCCCTCTGTGTCCACGAATATAACCAAAATATGGGAGGGGTGGACCTCAACGACCAGTTGTTGGCGCCGTACCTAATTGCCCGTAAGGCCAGACGCTGGTACAAAAAAGTGTCTGTATACTTATTTCAATTGGCTTTGCTGAACGCTCATGTGCTATACAGAGCTTCAGGACGGACTGGATCCTTCCTTAAATTCCAGGAAGAGATCGTCAGAGCCCTTCTGTTTCCAGACGGTGCTCCACCTCACCTTCCCCAACCAAATGCAGTAGGCCGGCTGCATGAGAGGCATTTTCCTTATGCCATCCCGAGTACCCCTACCCAACGAGCCCCCCAAAGAAAATGTCGTGTCTGCAGCAAGCGCGGATTTAGGCGTGACACCCGGTATTATTGTCCCTCCTGTCCTGGCAATCCTGGTCTTTGCATTGGTGAATGTTTTGAACGCTACCATACACTAGTTGAGTTTTAGCGTAGGGTACAGCACTGCACAGACTAGGACACACTTTCACAGGGTCTCCCAAGATGCCATCGCATTTTGAGAGACCCAAACCTGGAACCGTTACAGTTTTAAAAGTTACAGTTATAAAAAAAAAATGTAAAAAAAAAAAAAAAAAGTAAAAAAAAAAAAAAATACACAAAAAAAAATATAAAATAAAAAAACCAAAAATAGTTGTCGTTTTTATTGTTCTCTCTCTCTCTATTTTCTCTCTATTGTTCTTCTCTTTTTTACTGTATTCTATTCTGCAATGTTTTATTGTTATGTTTTATCATGTTTGCTTTTCAGGTATGTAATTTTTTTATAGTTTAATGTGTTTTAACCATTTTTTTGTTTTCAGGTACGCCATTCAGCTGCAGCGCGGATTTATTTATCTTGACAGCAACAGCGTTTGCTCCCACGATACATAAAGCCGTGACTCCAGCGCTGTCGGAGGTGATTTCACCACCACAGTTACATACTTCAGCATATATGCCGAAGCGTGGGGGCAGCAGTGGGTGGAGGAGCGATTTGCTCCTGCCTTTTGTGGGAGGATGCCCCCATGCTTCGGCATATATATATTTTAGGTAGGCACAGGTTGCGTTAAATGTTTTATTTTTTACTATGTTTTTTTTTTTTTTTGTATTTGCTTTGCAGGTATGGTAAGTATTACTGTTATACTGTAATGTTACTTTGTTTTTTGTTAACCATCATTTGCTTAGCAGGTACGCCATTCAGTTGCAGCGCGGATTTATTTATCTTGACAGCAACAGCGTTTGCTCCCACGATACATAAAGCCGTGACTCCAGCGCTGTCGGAGGTGATTTCACCACCACAGTTACATACTTCAGCATATATGCCGAAGCGTGGGGGCAGCAGTGGGTGGAGGAGCGATTTGCTCCTGCCTTTTGTGGGAGGATGCCCCCATGCTTCGGCATATATATATTTTAGGTAGGCACAGGTTGCGTTAAATGTTTTATTTTTTACTATGTTTTTTTTTTTTGTATTTGCTTTGCAGGTATGGTAAGTATTACTGTTATACTGTAATGTTACTTTGTTTTTTGTTAACCATCATTTGCTTAGCAGGTACGCCATTCAGTTGCAGCGCGGATTTATTTATCTTGACAGCAACAGCGTTTGCTCCCACGATACATAAAGCCGTGACTCCAGCGCTGTTGGAGGTGATTTCACCACCACAGTTACATACTTCAGCATATATGCCGAAGCGTGGGGGCAGCAGTGGGTGGAGGAGCGATTTGCTCCTGCCTTTTGCGGGAGGATGCCCCCATGCTTCGGCATATATAAAACGGTGCATGTATGCCCATCATTAGAAGTGGGTGGATGAAGGGAGGTATTCTAATGGTGGGCATACCCACCGATCAAGATCTTTTTTTCGTTCAGCCCACAGGCTGCATGAAAAAAAAGTTTACAATGTATGCCCAACAAGGACCAGCAATGTACTGGTATGTTTCTGGACTTTGAGTGGTTATACCAGAATGATGCCTGCAGGTTTAGGTATCATCTTGGTATCATTCTTTTCAGCCAGCGGTCGGCTTTCATGTAAAAGCAATCCTAGCGGCTAATTAGCCTCTAGACTGCTTTTACAAGCAGTGGGAGGGAATGCCCCCCCCCACCGTCTTCCATGTTTTTCTCTGGCTCTCCTGTCCCAACAGGGAACCTGAGAATGCAGCCGGTGATTCAGCCAGCTGACCATAGAGCTGATCAGAGACCAGAATGGCTCCAAACATCTCTATGGCCTAAGAAACCGGAAGCTACGAGCATTTCATGACTTAGATTTCGCCGGATGTAAACAGCGCCATTGGGAAATTGGGAAAGCATTTTATCACACCGATCTTGGTGTGGTCAGATGCTTTGAGGGCAGAGGAGAGATCTAGGGTCTAATAGACCCCAATTTTTTCAAAAAAGAGTACCTGTCACTACCTATTGGTATCATAGGGGATATTTACATTCCCTGAGATAACAATAAAAATGATTAAAAAAAAAAAAAAATGAAAGGAACAGTTTAAAAATAAGATAAAAAAGCAAAAAAATAATAAGGAAAAAAAAAAAAAAGCACCCCTGTCCCCCCCTGCTCTCGCACAAAGGCAAACGCAAGCGTCGGTTTGGCATCAAATGTAAACAGCAATTGCACCATGCATGTGAGATATCACCGCGAAGGTCAGATCGAGGGCAGTAATTTTAGCAGTAGACCTCCTCTGTAAATCTAAAGTGGTAACCTGTAAAGGCTTTTAAAGACTTTTAAAAATGTATTTAGTTTGTCGCCACTGCACGTTTGTGCGCAATTTTAAAGCATGTCATGTTTGGTATCCATGTACTCGGCCTAAGATCATCTTTTTTATTTCATCAAACATTTGGGCAATATAGTGTGTTTTAGTGCATTAAAATGTTAAAAAGTGTGTTTTTTCCCCAAAAAATGCGTTTGAAAAATCGCTGCGCAAATACTGTGTGAAAACAAAAAATGAAACACCCACCATTTTAATCTGTAGGGCATTTGCTTTAAAAAAATATATAATGTTTGGGGGTTCAAAGTAATTTTCTTGCAAAAAAAAATAATTTTTTCATGTAAACAAAAAGTGTCAGAAAGGGCTTTGTCTTCAAGTGGTTAGAAGAGTGGGTGATGTGTGACATAAGCTTCTAAATGTTGTGCATAAAATGCCAGGACAGTTCAAAACCCCCCCAAATGACCCCATTTTGGAAAGTAGACACCCCAAGCTATTTGCTGAGAGGCATGTCGAGTCCATGAAATATTTTATATTGTGACACAAGTTGCGGGAAAAAGACAAATTTTTTTTTTTTTTTTTGCACAAAGTTGTCACTAAATGATATATTGCTCAAACATGCCATGGGAATATGTGAAATTACACCCCAAAATACATTCTGTTGCTTCTCCTGAATACGGGGATACCCCATGTGTGAGACTTTTTGGGAGCCTAGCCGCGTACGGGACCCCGAAAACCAAGCACCGCCTTCAGGCTTTCTAAGGGCGTAAATTTTTGATTTCACTCTTCACTGCCTATCACAGTTTCGGAGGCCATAGAATGCCCAGATGGCATAAACCCCCCCCAAATGACCCCATTTTGGAAAATAGACACCCAAAGCTATTTGCTGAGAGGTATAGTGAGTATTTTGCAGACCTCACTTTTTGTCACAAACTTTTGAAAATTGAAAAAAGAAAAAAAAAATATGTTTTTCTTGTCTTTCTTCATTTTCAAAAACAAATGAGAGCTGCAAAATACTCGCCATGCCTCTCAGCAAATAGCTTGGGGTGTCTACTTTCCAAAATGGGGTCATTTTGGGGGGTTTTGTGCTATCTTGGCATTTTATGGCCTTCGAAACTGTGATGGGTAGTGAGGAGTGAAATCAAAAATTAACGCCCTTAGAAATCCTGAAGGCGGTGATTGGATTTCGGGGCCCCGTATGAAGCTAGGCTCCCAAAAAGTGCCACTCATGTGGTATCCCCATACTCAGGAGAAGCAGCAGAATGTATTTTGGGGTGTAATTCCACATATGCCCATGGCCTGTGTGAGCAATATATCATTTAGTGACAACTTTGTGCAAAAAAAAAAAAAAAAAATTGTCACTTTCCCGCAACTTGTGTCAAAATATAAAATATTCCATGGACTCAACATGCCTCTCAGCAAATAGCTTGGGGTGTCTACTTTCCAAAATGGGGTCATTTGGGGGGGGTTTGTGCCATCTTGGCATTTTATGGCCTTCAAAACTGTGATAGGTAGTGAGGAGTGAAATCAAAAATTTATGCCCTTAGAAATCCTGAAGGCGGTGCTTGGTTTTCGGGGCCCCGTACGCGGCTAGGCTCCCAAAAAGTCCCACACATGTGGTATCCCCGTACTCAGGAGAAGCAGCAGAATGTATTTTGGGGTGTAATTCCACATATGCCCATGGCATGTTTGAGCAATATATCATTTAGTGACAACTTTGTGCAAAAAAAAAAAAAAAAAATTGTCACTTTCCCGCAACTTGTGTCAAAATATAAAATATTCCATGGACTCAACATGCCTCTCAGCAAATAGCTTGGGGTGTCTACTTTCCAAAATGGGGTCATTTGGGGGGGTTTTGTGCCATCTTGGCATTTTATGGCCTTCAAAACTGTGATAGGTAGTGAGGAGTGAAATCAAAAATTTATGCCCTTTGAAATCCTGAAGGCGGTGCTTGGTTTTCGGGGCCCCGTACGCGGTTAGGCTCCCAAAAAGTCCCACACATGTGGTATCCCCATACTCAGGAGAAGCAGCTGAATGTATTTTGGGGTGCAATTCCACATATGCCCATGGCTTGTGTGAGCAATATATCATTTAGTGACAACTTTTTGTAATTTTTTTTTTTTTTTAATTTATTTTTTATTTTTTTGTCATTATTCAATCACTTGGGACAAAAAAAATAAATATTCAATGAGTTCAACATGCCTCTCAGCAATTTCCTTGGGGTGTCTACTTTCCAAAATGGGGTCATTTGGGGGGGGTTTTGTACTGCCCTGCCATTTTAGCACCTCATGAAATGACATAGGCAGTCATAAACTAAAAGCTGTGTAAATTCCAGAAAATGTACCCTAGTTTGTAGACGCTATAACTTTTGCGCAAACCAATAAATATACGCTTATTGACATTTTTTTTACCAAAGACATGTGGCCGAATACATTTTGGCCTAAATGTATGACTAAAATTGAGTTTATTGGATTTTTTTTATAACAAAAAGTAGAAAATATCATTTTTTTTCAAAATTTTCGGTCTTTTTCCGTTTATAGCGCAAAAAATAAAAACAGCAGATGTGATCAAATACCATCAAAAGAAATCTCTATTTGTGGGAAGAAAAGGACGCAAATTTCGTTTGGTTACAGCATTGCATGACCGCGCAATTAGCAGTTAAAGCGACGCAGTGCCAAATTGTAAAAAGTGCTCTGGTCAGGAAGGGGGTAAATCCTTCCGGGGCTGAAGTGGTTAATATTTTTTTTTTTTGGCGGTGTGGGTGGACCCCCGCTTTAAGTAAATTACACATTTTGCATGTAAATTTAACAACACACGTACAAATAACCAGTATAAAACATCAGCAAGACATCTGGTGGACAGAACACTCCCCGCCTGTCATCAAGTGATGTCACTAACAGAGTCCTCCGTAGAAAGCAACAGAATAAGTTTGGTCACTGGTCTCAAGAATACTTTAGCCTCATTCTGTTGAAAGAGCTTGACCTCGACCTTCACAATTATCCTTGCTTGGCAGTACTTTGGTGATCAAACCTAAAGGCCACATATTCCTTAGTGCCTGGCTATCTTTCATGAGCACAACATCACCAGGTTTAAGATTATGCTTTTCAGTGTGCCACTTTCTCCTTACTTGTAGAGTAGATATATATTGTTCCCTCCACCGGTTCCAGAAGGTGTTGGCAAGGGTTTGTACTTGTCTCCATTGATGTTTGTAAAGATCCTTCTCACAAAACTCTCCAGCTGTAGCACTGACAAGACTAGTCTTTTGCGTGAGTAACATGGCAGGTGTGAGGACCACTGGATGTTCAGAGTCACTTGAAATGGATATTAAAGGTCTGGCGTTAATGATAGCTGTAACCTCTGCCATAAAGGTCACTAAACATTTGTGAGTAAGCCTTGCAGTTCCTACTTGTAGGAAGATAGAGTCAAGAATTCTGCGGGCTATGCCTATCATCCTCTCCCAAACACCTCCCATGTGAGAAGAGTGAGGTGGGTTGAAGATCCACGTGCAGTCTTGTTCACTCAAGTATCTTTCTACTCTGAGAACGTCCAAATTAGAGAGAATTTAAAGTTCTTTTACTGCTCCTACAAAGTTAGACCCTCTGTCAGAGAGAATGAGTTTCACTGAGCCTCTGATTGCAATGAATTCAGCTAGTTCTGTGGCTAATACTGCAACACAAAGTTCCAGCCTGAGTATGGTGTGTTCAGGAAGTGGTGCAAGTTCTGCTTTCCCCATTACAAACCCTATGTGGCATTGTCCTTTAGTGTCTATGGTTTTCAGGTAAGCTACAGCAGCAATTGCTTTAACAGAAGCATCCGAAAACACACAAAGTCTTTGCATCTGAATGTCAGCAGATGACAGAGGAGCATATGGTCGTGGAATTTTAAGGTTGGATAGAGCTGTTAGTGAGTCCTTCCACTCTAGCCATAGGTTCTTCTTCTCGGTGGGGAGAGGGTGGTCCCAATCTAGCGACTCACAGGTTAAGTCTCTAAGTGCCTTACCCTGGATGGTGACAGGTGCTGCAAAGCCTAAGGGATCATACAGGCTGTTTATGGTAAACAGGACACCTCTACGGGTAAAGGGTTTTTCTTCTGTGTTTACTTGGAAAGTAACCGTGTCAGCTCTTAAGTCCCAAAGCAAACCAAGGCTGCGTTGCATGGGAAGTGAGTCTGTGCCTAGATCTAAGTCCTTTAACTCGTTAGAATTATCTTGGACAGGAAAGGCTTCTAAAACTTCTCTACTGTTGGAAGCAATCTTGTGGAGTCCTAAGTTGGAACACGCAAGCATTGCCTGAGTTCTTGTGAGGAGACTGATTGCGGCTTCATTGGTGGGTAGTGATTTTAAGCAATCATCTACATAGAAATCCTTGTCCACAAACTGTCTGACATCTGACCCATACTCTAACTCTCCCACTCTAGCAGAGTGTCTGAGGCCATATATAGCAACTGCAGGGGAAGGACTGTTATCAAATATGTGAACCCACATGCAGTATTCTGTGATGTCTCCAGAGGGGTTGTTGTCCCTGAACCAGAGAAACCTCAGAAAGTTCCGGTGTTCTTCTTTAACAAGAAAGCAATAGAATATTTGCTGTATGTGTGCCATGAATGCAACTGAATCCTTGCGAAAGCGAAGAAGTACTCCTAATAGTCTGTTGTTAAGGTCAGGGCCACAGAGATGGACATCATTTAGAGAGACACCCACATGCTTATAGCTGGAATCGAAAACCACTCTAATCTGCCCTGGCTTCTAGGGTGATAGACTCCAAATATGGGTAAGTACCAGAATTCCTCTGAGTCTTTGAGGTTTGGGGCTATCTCAGCATGACCATTCTGGAATATTTTCTCCATGAAGGAAAAGAAATGTTCTTTCATCTCTGGTTTTCTTTGAAGATTGTGTCTTAGGGAAGTGAGATGTTTATATGCTAGTTCTCTATTGTTAGGCAAACGTTATCTTTGTGGTCTAAATGGAAGAGGTGCAACCCAGCTATTAGTCCCGTCTTTCTCCATACTCCTTTCCATAACTACTAAGAAGAGCCTAACCTCAATGGACATTGCTACCTGGTTATCTTCCTTTGTTCTCTGGAACACTGTGTTTCCTAAGTCGCTCTGGCCATTGTCATAGGTATTGCTGTAAAAAAGGGACTTAGGAAGGGAAGAGGTACAGGGTTGTTGTGTGGTAGCTCCTTTATAAGGATGTGATTCTGACAGGGTTGGAAAAGAGTGGGGCGACCGTTCTCGAGGGTACTAGTGAGCAGGTTATGAACAGATGCCGGTTTGTGTGCACCTCCCAGGCAAACATCACCTATAATGACCCACCCGAGATCCAGTTTTTGGGCATATGGGGCACTTTTAGGACCATTGATCAGTTTTCTTACTTTGAGCACTTGCAAGATATCCCTTACTAGGAGTAAGATTATCTGAGCCTGATCATCTAGTTCTGGTATGAGATGTGCTATATGGCTCAAGTGAGTCTGGTGAGCTGCTGCGTCTGGTGTGGGGATCTCTGATCTGTTGTCTGGCATCTAGTTGCACTCTATTATGGTCGGTAAGGGTAGGCATGTCTTACCATCCATAGATTCAATTTGTAGGCCGTTAGCTCTTCTACCCGCCGTTTCCACTGTACCTGCACAAGTCCTAAGGGAGTAAGGGCTGCTGGGGCCTTTAAGGTTTAGAATGTCAAAAAACAGATCTAGCTAGTGACTTGTTACTCTGATCATCCAAGATGATGTAGCGCTTGACCGCTTTGAACCCTGCGTCCTTTTGGGTAAACTCTCACTAGACAGATTTTAGAGCAGGACCTGCCACCTGCACTTCCTTTGCAGACTTCAGTGCACTGTGAAGTGATTGCTATGGCGTCTGTAATAGAGCCTTTGGTCTCCCCGCCTTGCTCCTTGTCCCTATGAACAGATGGGAAAGTTCTTGGAGTAGGCCTTGGGTGTAGAGCTGTGTTGTGCTCTGTGCTGTCACATTCTGTACATTTGACACTGACCTTACAGTCCTTGGCAAAATGTGTGGACGAAGAGCAGCACTTGTAACAGATATTGTTCTCTTTGAGGAAAGCTTTGCGATCCTGGATGGTCTTTGTCCTGAAGGCTCTGCATTCCAGAAGAGGATGTAGCATCTTATGTAGAGGGCAGAACTTAGTAGGGTCGCTGTCTTGATCTTCTGGCTGAGACTCTGCAAATCTGTGGGAAGAAATGTTAGTTTTGTGCACTGCTACTGGAGCTCTGAGCTGTTTAGGGCCAGAAGAGGTGGTATAAGACACTGGAAAAATGAAGCTGGGGTCATCTTTCATTCCTGCTTGTCTGTCTACAAAGTCCACAAACTCACTAAAGGGTGGAAAAGGGACATTGTGTTTTCGTTTGTAGTTACAGCCATGAGTAATCCATCTTTCGTGCAACTCATAAGGAAGCTTTTGCGCTAAGGAGTTAATAACTCTAGCAGAGTCATGATAAGAAAGGCCAGGTAAGTCTCCTTCTGCTTTAGCAACTTGTAACTCCATACACAGGTCACTGAATTCTCTGAGTCTTTGTTAACCTCTGCTAGGTATTTTTGGGAAGTCTTCTATCCTTTTAAACAGTGTACTCTCTATAGCCTCTGGTGAGCCATAACATCTATCTAGTCTGTTCCAGATGTTTGTAAGGCCTATCTCAGGGTGGTTTATATTAATTTCTCTGATCCTTTTGGCATGTTCAGCAGAATCACTGCCAAGCCACTTTACGAGGAGTTCTATCTGTTCCCTGCAGGATAGATCTAGACCTTGAATGACACTCTGGAAAGTGGATCGCCACGCCCTGTAGTGTTGAGGGCGGTCACTGAATTTGACAAGTCCTTGTGTAACTAACTCTCTCTTGGCCAGGAGCTTGGCAAAGTCTACAGTAGCCTGATTGGCATTGGGGTAGGCTGCTGGTGTATTGTGGTGCGGTGTAAAGGCATACCTGGTAAAAGTCTCTTCTTTTGGCGCTCTGGGTTCAAACTTGCATAAGGTAGGCAGTTCGTACCGGCTTATTGCATACACCTTTGGAGTGAAGACTGGTGTTTGATGCTTGTATGAAGGCTGGGTACCTTGTGGAGTAGGTTTGGTTGGAACTGGAAAGTCTGGAACTCTGTCAGATTTTTCTTGCTTGTAGCACTGGGGTCCAAGGTCATCTTTTTGCTGCTTTATTTGTTGTGACTCACTGACATCATGTTTAATTTCTTGCTGTGGGATGCTGCTTGGGTCACAGTGCTGGTAGACATAATCTGACGTGCGTTGCGAAGAATCTTGTTGGTCCTCCTCTAGACCAGGTATGCTGCTGCCTACTCTTGGCTCATCGTAGACGGCTGCTTCCACTTCTGCAATGGCGTCTCTTTCTACTGCCAGCTTCTCCATGTTAGCTTCTAAGATAGCTTGCTGCAATTTCAGATATGATTCCTGCTGGGCTAGCTCTTCCAGGCGTATTCTTTTCTTCTCTCTCTTTTGTTCCTTCAGCATCAAGGTGGGCCTTTTCTTTTTTCATCTGCAACTCTTGGTCTGCGAATGCGGCCCTGACTTTTGCTGCTTCGGCTTTTAAACGGGCGATAGATGCTGCATTTGCGACAGATGACTTAGATGAGCTTGCTCGTGAACGTGTTTTGTAAGATGTCCCACTGTAAGACATGGCTGCAGGGAAGAAGCTGTCTTGCTGTATAGAGACCGTTCTAGTGTGGATGCTGCTTGACAGAGCGCGTCTCTGTGTACCATGGCTGCTTGCTTTGCCTGCCGCAGGCCTGTATCTTTAAGGCTTCTGACTGTATGGATACTGCATAGCCCGGGCTGTACAGATTTCCGAAGTCGGCTTCTCTTCCCTTCAGAGGTCAGCTTAAAATTTCACTGTTCTGTCTCTGGGACAGCTAGCTAAACCTTCTTAGCCCAATAACTGTAGATACCATATTTCTTTGATCTCCGTTTTATTAGAACAAGTCAGGTGAAACTACAAAATAAAAGAAATAGACTTCAATAAGTACAATATTGCATACAATACAGCATACATTGCATAAACAACGATATACAGTACAAGATGAGATAATAAAAACTTACTTTTTAAGTTCTCTAAGGGGTGATGGCGAAAGATTGAGAAATACATGTGTTGCTTCCTGCAATGTGTTGAAAAGAATGGTGACTGGTTCACTTCCTGTTAAGATTCTATCCAGAATTCCCTACTTGCTGCTGACAACTTCCTTAGTTACACATACAAATAAACAAAGAAACAGAACTGCAGCAATACCAAAAAGGAACGCTAGATGGAGCCTGCACACCACATATGATTGTCTGAAGTAAATTACACATTTTGCATGTAAATTTAACAACATAGGTACAAATAACCAGTATAAAACATCAGCAAGACATCTGGTGGACAGAACATCTAGTACTAAACCTCCTCCGTAACTCAAAACTGGTAACCTGTAGAAATTTTTAAATGTCGCCTATGGAGATTTTTAAGGGTAAAAGTTTGTCGCCATTCCACGAGCGGTCGTAATTTTGAAGTGTGACATGTTGGGTATCAATTTACTCGGCGTAACATTATCTTTCACAATATAAAAACAAATTGGGCTAACTTTAATGCTGTCTTATTTTTTAATTCAAAAAGTGTATTTTTTCCAAAAAAGTGTGCTTGTAAGACCACTGTGCAAATACGGTGTGACATAAAGTATTGCAACAACTGTCATTTTATTCTCTAGGGTGTCTGAAGAAATAGCAGACACCCTAGAGAATAAAATGGTGGTTGTTGCAACTTTTTATGTCACACGGTATTTGCGCAGCAATTTTTCAAACGTGGTTTTTTTTTTAAAGAAACTGTTTCATGGATAATAAAAAAAAAACCCACTAAAGTTAGCCTGATTTTTTTATGTATAATGTGAAAGATGATACGCCGAGTAAATAGATACCTAACATGTCACGCTTTAAAATTGCGCACACTTGGGGAATGGCGCCAAACTTCAGTACTTAAAAATCCCAGTAGGCGACGCTGTAACATTTTTTACAGGTTACGTGTTTAGAGGAGGTCTAGTGCTAGAATTATTGCCCTCATTCTAACGATCGCAGCGTATGTAACCTGTGTGTATCTGTCTCTGATACTAGCCAGTGCCAGATTAGTAGTTCTCAACACCTGTCCTCAGGACCCACTGACAGATTTTAAGTATTGCCTTGGGGAGATGCAGACTAGAATACTGCAATCACTGAGCAACAAATTATGATGTATTTCAGTCAGTGGTGTATTTAGGTTTTGTGCTGCCCTAGGCCTGACTAAACTCATGCACCCCCCTAATTTAAATACGACCCACCCCTTCCTGCCGAGGCCACACCCCTTCCTTCTGAGGCCACACCCCTTCCTGTTTAAGACCCGCCCTATCATCTGTAAACCACACCCCTTCCTCTTTAGGCTCATTTGGCACCTTTCAGGGGGGAGGGGGAACAGGTACCCTTCCCCACTCCCTGGAGACTGCAACTAAATGTGGACTGTGTAAAGGGTTTGCATTGATTTTAGCATGCATGGAGCACTTTGCACATGCCAGTGGCGGCTGGTGCTCAAAATTTTTGGGGGGGTGCAAACAAACTAAGAAATTAAAAAAAAAAAGACATCAAATGCAGCCACTGTTCCATCAAACGCAGCCACTGTGCCCACCAAACGCAACCACTGTGCCCACCAAACGCAACCACTGTGCCCACCAAATGCAACCACTGTGCCCACCAAACGCAGACACTGTGTCCACCAAACGCAGACACTGTGCCCCATCAAACGCAGCCACTGTGCCATCAATTGCAGCCACTGTGCCATCAATTGCAGCCACTGTGCCATCAATTGCAGCCACTGTGCCATCAAACGCAGCCACTGTGCCATCAAACGCAGCCACTGTGCCCACCAAACACAGCCACTGTGCCCATCAATTGCAGCCACTGTGCCCACCAAACGCAGCCACTGTGCCCACCAAACGCAGACACTGTGCCCCATCAAACGCAGCCACTGTGCCATCAATTGCAGCCACTGTGCCATCAATTGCAGCCACTGTGCCATCAAACGCAGCCACTGTGCCATCAAACGCAGCCACTGTGCCCATCAAACGCAGCCACTGTGCCCACCAAACACAGCCACTGTGCCCACCAAACACAGCCACTGTGCCCATCAATTGCAGCCACTGTGCCCACCAAACGCAGCCACTGTGCCCACTAAATGCAGCCACTGTGCCCATCATTTGCAGCCACTGTGCCATCAAATGCAGCCATTGTGCCCCATCAAACGCTGTCACTGTGCCCCATCATTTGCAGCCACTGTGCCTTTAAACGCAGACATTGTGCCCCATCAAACGCTGTCACTGTGCCCCATCATTTGCAGCCGCTGTGCCTTTAAACGCAGCTATTGTGCGCCATCAAACGCTGTCACTGTGCCCCATCATTTGCAGCCACTGTGCCTTTAAACGCAGCCATTGTGCCCCATCAAATGCTGTCATTGTTCCCCATCAATTGCAGCCACTGTGCCTTTAAACGCAGCCATTGTGCCCCATCAAACGTGTCACTGTGCCCATCATTTGCAGCCACTGTGCCTTTAAACGCAGCCATTGTGCCCCATCAAACGTGTCACTGTGCCCATCATTTGCAGCCACTGTGCCCCATCAAACGCTGTCACTGTGCCCCATCAATTGTAGCCACTGTGCCATCAAATGCCAACACTGTTCCCATAAAACTCTTATAATTTTTTTCAATAACTTTACCTGCTGTGCCGAGGAGAAGGGTCAAGCAGTGTGGAGGAGGGTAGGCGGAGCATAAGGCTCCACCTCCACCAGTCATCGGCCGCTTATGGGGGCGCGAGTCACACGCCGCCCCCCGCATGAGAGAAAGTCCCCCCACCTGTCTTCCTGATTCCCGGCTCCTGCGCCCGCCCCCAGCCCACGGCAGCCGCCTTGCTGTAGCGGGTGCTGCTGTGTATGGGCGTGCTTGTCAGAGGGTGGAGGGGCGTGAGCTCTGCTAAGCACGCCCATACACACGCCCCTCCACTCTCTGCCAAGCACGCCCATACAACAGCGCCGCTACAGCAAGGCGGCCGCCGTGGGCTGCATGTGTGCGGGGGGCGGCCGCGGGAGCTGGGAATCGGGTGGGGGGACTTTCTCTCATGCGGGGGGGCGGCTTTTTTTGCCGCCCCCCGCAAAGTGCCGCCCTAGGCCTAGGCCTTGTCGGCCTAGGCCAAAACACAGCCCTGATTTCAGTTATCTTGCAAACCTGGCCTGTTGGTGGGTCCTGAGGACAGGAGTTGAGAACCACTGCTATAGATCAATGTAATTGATTATTACCTCAATGGGAGCAAGTATCCTCTCAGACTTTGTAACTATCGGGGCACCAAACTGTCTGGGATCATTATTCATTTGCCAAAGAACAGAAGGAATATGTGCCATCCCTCATAAGATCCAAAATATTATTCATAGGGTGATAAGCGTTATTCCTTTTGATAGTATGAATTATGAGCTGCATGTAGGTACAAAATGGCATGTTCTAGCCTTATAAATAAATCCCAGGCACTGACTAAACAATTAAATGGACCTTGCTCACGACACCTCGCACACATGTCCTAGTATTGTTGTCCCAGTCTTCTACTGGGAGCTCCAGGGCAACGCAAGTGTATTCTCACCCAATTCTCACCCAATTCTAGGCTGCAGCCCCCACCATTTGCATGCATGTGGCTGTTGGGCGGGAAAAGCCTCCGGAATAGCTTGGGTGAGTTTGGGCTCTTTTTCAAACATGCCCGGGCTCTTCCTCCTCCACGCTCATCCCCACCTGCCCTCCTTCCCGATCCAAGGGGCTGGTGGGTGATGCCAGGTGGGAAAGCAACATAGAATTGCCGGCAGGGATCAAAGCCAGGACAATGGGTTTGCCACTGCACCTTCCCTGTGCCACTCTGCATTAAAAAAAAACTGTTCCCTCCTAACACCCCAGCCCTCCTGACCCCCAGTAGCATGCCCGCCTGACCCCCAGCACCTGGCCCCCTGCACAATGCCCTCCTGACCCCCCAAGCAACCTGCCCTCCTGACCCCCCCCAGCACCATGCCCTCCTGACCCCCAGCATCATGCCCTCTCCTGACACCCAGCACCATGCCCTACTGATACCTCAGCCCTCCTGATTTCCCAGTACTGTGCCCTCCTGACCCTCCAGTACCATGCCCTCCTGACACCTCAGTACTGTGCTTTCCTGACTCTCCAGTAACATGCCCTCCTGACACCCCAGCCCTCTTGATCACCCCAATACCATACTCTCCTGTCCACCCAAGTGTCATGCCCTCTTGACACCTCAGCTGTCCTGACCCCCAAGTACCATGCCCTCCTGTACCCCTCCTGTACCCCCCCTGCACCGTGCCTTTCTGATCCCCCTATACCTAGCCCTCCTGACCCCAGCCCTACATACTAATGGCCTCTGTACACTGCCCTATAAGCTACTGACCTCTGTACACTACCCTATATGCTACTGACCTACATCATACTGACCCCTGTACGCTGCCCTACATGCTACTGACTTCTGTATGCTGGCCCACATCTTACTGACCTCTGTACACTGCCCCACATCATACTGACCTCTGTACACTGCTCTACATCCTACTGACCTCTTTACATTGCTCTACATACTACTGACCTATGTACACTGCTCTACATCCTACTGACCTCTGTATGCTGCCCTACATACTGCTGACCTCTGTACGCTCCCCTAATTACTACTGACCTCTGTACGCTCCCATAAATACTACTGACCTCTGTATGCTGCCCTACATCCTACTGACCTCTGTACGTTGCCCTACATCCTACTGACCTCTGTACACTGTTCTACATACTACTGACCTCTGTACACTGCCCTGCATACTACTTACATCGTCCAGAAATCAGAGCAGATAGCCAGGCCTGAAACTAGTCAAGAAAATCAGCCTGCAGTACCAGATGTTCTGCTTTCATGATGAACTCCATCATCAGACTTGTGGGGGTAACCAATTACTCCCCAGACATGAAAAAAATGTGAATGAAAGTGAATGCAGAGTTTCTAACTGAAGCTAGTTTTAATAGTAGGCTAAGTTTTTATTTTTACAGTGACATTAGTTTTAGTAGATTTTTCTAGGTTTTCTTCATGCCGTCTTTACTTTTTTTGGGGGGGGGGGCTAGTTAATTAATATAAAAAAAGGGGGGGTGATCTTTGATATCTTCAATGTTGTCCAGGTAGATCTCCATCTCTCAAAGGATGCCTACCCCTGACCTAGAGGCACATCAGAGACAAGAACTTTCCACCCCCAAAGATGACTGGCCAAGAGCAAGAGTCCATCCCACATTTCTATCCCTATAAATCTAAATAGCATAAAAATGAACAAGTTATATTGTCTGAAGCGTGTTCTAAACAAGCCATTTACTGGCTTTTTCCAGAGTGTTCCCACCAGCAGCATAAAACAATATCCCCAAATGGTAAAGTTTACTTCTGTTATACTTCCTTTTTTTTTAAACTAATATCCAATATATCTGAGACTATTGTGCTGTGTATTACCAGTGCCTGTAAGCTTGGTTGTAAATTTGCTGCTAATCTGAGAATGCATTGTGTTGCTGTGCTCTCTTGTTTTCTGAAATTGCAGCAAGTGGCTGATAGAGAACAAGACTGCTAATCCAACTGTATGCAGATCAGTGTCAGTGGTTAGATGCTAACATCTCCCATAGGCAGGGAGTGATCTAATTGCCAGTAACATAGATTTGTTTGTGTGTGTGTGTGTGTGTGTGTGTGTGTGTGTGTGTGTGTGTGTGTGTGTGTGTGTGTGTGTGTGTGTGTGTGTGTGTGTGTGTGTGTGTGTGTGTGTGTGTATGTGGCTGCTTAGCAGAATTATAAAGTAGCAAATGTGACTTTCACTAAACATCCTCTGTTGAAGAATCAATCACTGTCATTTAAAACACATGGCCCTGGATGTTTCATCTGCAAAATAATGATTTTTAAATGTCATATTCACTGCTTTATAAAAAAAAGAAATGCCCTGTGTATATGACATTGTAAGCTGCCTGTGTAGGTCTGACCAGTTAGATTTCTCTATTGTCCATTAAGGGATACAACTGTAGCGCTGGTAGATTTTCAATCTACCGCTGATAGGTAAATCTTGTGGGTTACTTATTAGGTGAAGTTACATTTGCCTCTGTTCTAGCTTGGCTGAGTTGCGTGTAGTTCCACACTGTGCCGGTGGGTGTTGTTGTCACCATGGGCTGCTGTTGGAAAGGCAACGTGTTGAAGCGTATGAGTGCTCCTCTGTCCCGGAGACAACTCAGTGGAGGTGGTCCTCCGAGTTGCATTCTGGGTTTAGGGGTTCATTTTCAGCCACCTGCTGGCCCTCCTGGCCGACAGGTATGCGTTAAGAGTACCACCTCGTGGTCCTCCGTTCCGGAGGCCCACGTTGCTGCGGCGTGTGGGTGGGCCCAGAAGCCTGTCTGGGGTCTACCACAGCAGCAGAGGAATGGTCCTGAGATGTCTATCCTGAGTGAAGAAGCTGGACAACCGAGGAGATCCCAGGGGAGGATCCATCATGGAAGGATCATGCAGAGTGCTGGTCTGGAGAGGGGCCTGGTGACTCGGTTGGAGGACGTATCCTGAAGTAATCTTACTGCATAGTACTGCCGGGTTGGCTTAAAGGTTCAAGTACTGTGTTCAAGTACTGTGTCTGACATTCATCGCAAACCAATACATCCTGTGGCAGAGGATCGTACGGGTTTTATTTCAAACAAGTCTGTGGCAGAGACTTTTGTTCATGCTACGTACTGGCTGCTAGGCAAGTGAGAGAGGCCTATCCAGGCGGGCAAAGATTGAATTCCACAAGGGGAGTGCATTCAACTAAAAGTGTTCAATTCCAAAGAATGTTCTAAAGAATACTAAGGAAAGGTATTTGAGCTTCCCTGTTCATTAAAGCATTGGAAAATATACTCAAGTGTTTGGTGTCTACATCGTCCAGAGGTAAACTCAACGGGACCCTAGACCCGGTGACGGTGAAACAGAGGTATCGAGAGTGAAGGTAACAGCCCGCTTTAAACCAGCAGCTCCACCGAGAGTTAGTGCTACACAACTTTATGGTAACAAGCAATCAAGACGTATCCTGCCACTTAGAGAAGAAATTAACTGGCAACATAAAAACTGAGGGCCTTCCTCTTTAAAGCTAGAACCATTGCCACCTCATAAAGCTGCCCCATTATGCTTAGCGTCTTCAGTAGAATGAATGCCTCCTCTTCTAGATTTTTCACTTGAATTGGAAGATATTCTATTGTCAACAACTAATGATGGATTCATGCCAGATATTGAAAATCCTGAGGTCTCTCCAGTTAGCCATAGAGTGCAGAATTTACAAGTTTGTATATTGGTGTCACGGTATGGAGTCAGACTCGGAGGCCATTAGCAGATTTAGCAGGTAGGGATCAAGCAGAAGCATAGTGAGGAAACAAACCAAAGATCAATAACGAATGGTAGTGAAGATCCGGGCGGCAGCAGAAGAGACAAAAGTAAGATATTAGCTGGAGGGAGCACAATAATCTGGCAGACAGGAAGTGCAGAGACATGGCTTAAATGAGGAAGTTCATGGGAGGAGCAAAGAGTTCAAGGTTCAAGACTGTCCAGCATTCCTGCTTCTTTTCGGAATTAACATCCTGTCTGTGTTACAGTGGCACAGGACTTGGCTATTCAGTTATCTGAGGATTTCTTGCTGAGTGTCAGAACCATAGCTGTGGCAGTTGATCTGACCTCAATGTCTCCATTTTGTAACTAAGAGCTTCTGGCTGTCCTGGGGATCTCTATCATGATTGTGGCTGTCTCAGAACCAGATGCAGATTATGGGGTACTTTTGGAGAAAGAGAGTCTTTATAACCATCTACACAAGATGGCCACTGTTTTTAGGCTTTGGGGGAATGGGCACAACCCTCCTCTTTGTTATATGCGTGAATTAAAGTCTGTTCTTTACTTGGTTGGCCAGGCAGTGTTAAAGAGGTTTTATACTATAAAGTTTTTTTCACCTTAATGCATTCTCTGCATTAAAATAAAAAAACATTCCACTACCTGTTCCTTCTCCCCGTAAACACTTACCTAAGTCTTCTCACAATCCAGCAATGTGCCTATCAGCAGCAGGGCTGCTCTGTCTTCCTGGATTCTTAGGCTTCACTGAGAGCAGTGGGAGCCATGGGCTCCTGCTGCTGTCAATCAAATCCTGTGAGGGGGGAGCGGGGGGGTGTGGCCAAGCCACTCCGTGTGTGTCTATGAAGATGGCTTGCCAAGGGGGCACTCGGAGAAGAGGAGGAGCGAACAGTGCCAGTGGGGGACTCCTGAAGAGGAGGTAAATATAATATCTTTATTATTTCAACTTAAAAAATTAAAGTGATTGTAAGCCCTCATATACCCAGTGAAGTGAAAAGCCTCAGATGATACACAGAGATTAAACAAATCCTTCTACATAAGTTTTACTTGTTTATCTGCAGTCTTCTCTTCTCTACATCCCTTCAAAGTGCTGAATTTAGATAAAATCCATCTTCATCTGTCAGGAGCACAGAGGAGGGGGTGGGGAGCTGCAGTTAGAGCTCTTGTACAGTGCTTGAGAGCTGATTGGAGGAAAGGGGCACACCCCCTTCACACACAGCACAGAAATGAAGGAACAATGCAAAACTATGTTGTGAACAGACAAGCTGTGTGCTGAGCTCTCCCGTCACCATTTTATATCATGTGTCAGCAAAACTTCTCAGAAGGGACTCATAGTGACAACAGAGGAACGAAGCACCAAAGATAACCACCAGTAAGTCTGCATCTGGAACTTCTTATTCTTCAAAGACCCCCCTTTAAACCAATCAGGGATATCTTATTGGAGGATCTTAAGAGTAAAGTGGCCCTTTGGGTGGCCATTACCTCCGTCAGGTGTGTCGCTGAGTTGACAGCTCTTTAATTGTAAAGAACCTTTCCTTATCTTGCATAGGGATGTGGTCCTAAGACCCAGTTCTGCCTTCCTTCCCAAGGTGATATCTTCTTTTCACCTCAGTGAGGATATATCTTTCTTTCCCTCTGTCCTGCTCATCCCAAGAAGGGTCATCCTGAGTCCTTTTCCACCATGGCTAGGTGGCTCAGGCAAATAATTTTTTAGGGCTTATGCCATTAAGGATTGAACCCCCCTCTTGCCTATTAGGTCCCACTCCATTAGATCTGTTGGTGTTTCATGAACCTTACAGCATCAAGCATCCATTTCGCAGGTCTGCAAAGCCACCACCTAGTCTTCTGTTAATACATTCTCAAAGTTTTACTGGGTAGATCTCCAGGCCTCTGCTGATGCAAGCTTAGGCTACAAGGGGCTTCTGGTTGTCATCTGAGAGTTTCAGGTCCATTGACCCTTGTTTTCTTGTTGGCCTGATTGTTGTTGTCTGCTATATTGTTGCCCACCCTTCAGTATATTTCCTATGGACATCCCATGGTCTATGACTACAGATCCTGTGTCCTGTACTGTACGATTAAAATAGTGAGAATTTTAACATAGCTGTAAAATTCTATATCCTGGAGTACAGTATGGGATACAGATCTCTACCCTTTTTTGATTGTTTTTCCTTATTGCCTGCTACAAAACCGGTGTCCCGCGACCCAGTGCAAGGGGTTATATGAGGGTGCACTGGGGTGTGTTCCCAGCAAAGCAAATTTGTGTTCATTTTATTTAATCCAAAATAATTTATTTAGTATTGAAACAGGCATAAAGTAGCAACATCAATGCTGACAAAGATATGCACTTATGATTCATTTTTAACAGGAAACAGGAAACAGATGGAATATTTAAGCCATGAGTGTAATTACAGGGAAGTTCTAAGCAAGAACACGTGGTAATGTTGTGTATGTAATAGTAATGAACTTAACTTCCTTTATTCTTAGTAGAGGTAATGATCTTTTATACAGTATAATGCAGGAAACATATATGTATATATATATATATATATATATATATATATATATATATATATTTTTTTTTTTTTTATGTTCAAACAAACTTGTCCCCATGTACAGTAGTTGGTAATGCAATGATAAGGCCTGGCTGGGACCCTCAAAAGCTGAGTGGTGAATGGTGTGTCATCCTGAGAATTCAACATTCTATCTATTTAAATAATGAAAAAAAATCTTAAGTTTAAGAACCCATTTAATCCAGCAGGCCTCATGAATTCCATTAGGCCCCTTTCACACGATCGGACCGTTCAGGTCCGCCTGTAAGTTTTGACGGCGGACCTGAACGAGCGCTCCATGTTAGCCTATGGAGCGGCGGATGTCAGCGGAGACATGTCCGCTGACATCCGACCCCATCCGATCTGCTAAAAGCAGACGGATGGCCCTACGTCCAGATCCGTCGCTGGCGGATTGGATCGGGTGAGATCTGACAAAAACGGACATGCTGTCCGTTTTTATCCGATCCCTCCATAGGCAGCAGCGGTGCCTGACAAGCCCCTCCCCACTCAGTGAGCAGAGAGGGACCTGTCATCCACCGGCTCAGCGGAGATCAACGGACTGATCTCCTGCTGAGCCGGCGGACCGAAGCGGGCTCCATGGAAACGGAATCCGCCTCGTGTGAATGAGGGCTTACAGAGCAAAATTTACACATACAGTATTTATATGTATAAATCCTGAACTGATAAAACCACATTAATAATAAGAATATATCCAAATTTTGAAGAAATTCCCAAACAATTCCAGACGAAACATTAGTAGGTTATACGATACAGAAGGCTAGTTAGAACCATTACATCTACTAAGCAGAATAGACCTAAGAATGTTACCACTCTCTGGGAGAGAGTGTTTGGAGGGTTGATGAATCCTGCACCTGTTTGATTTTTGGCTATACAAGAGTTTGGCTTGGTCCTGTGATGTCAATGTGTTTGGTCTGCTCTGCTGAAGTTTTCCTGGCTGAAGTGATTGAGCCATATGCAGAGTATATTTAAGGGCACAGGAGAACCTTATTAATACATCTGGGTGCACGCCTTCCAAGTATCCTTGGTCCATTGTCGGATGTGATTGGAGTGCTTGATTCTAGGGCCTAATGTAAAAACCCAACAGCTTTCACCCAAGACCCCTTACACACCGAGGGCGTTTTGCTGGCGCTATGGCGTTAAAAATAGCGCCTGCAATCCGCCCTCAAACAGCTGCAGCATTGTCTCCAGTGTGAAAGCGCCGCTTTACCGCCGGTGCCTGCCCGTCCTAGTGTGAAAGTAGCCTTACACAATTTTTGTATGGTTCGTGTTGAGATATTATTATGGGAATGGGAGAGTGCGGTTATTAACTCACTTTATTATAGCCTTTTTATAGCCTACAGTTTAGACTGTATTAGTCTTATAACAAGCAGTTCCCAACATAATATACATATTCATTTTGTCACAACACTCAATATTTTTTTTTGATTCATTAATTAATTTTTGTTTATGTAATTGTCACAATATATATTTGTTACACAGAATATCCACTAATCACATTTGCCCAAAATTGGGATACTATATACCTAATATCTGATGTTTATTTTTTTAATAGAAAAAAACAAAGGTTTAACCACTTCAGCTCTGGAAGGTTTTACCCCATTCATGACCAGGCCATTTTTTGGTATTTGGCACTGCGCTACTTTAATGCTCCATGCACACTGGGCTTAAACAAATGCCAGTTCCCTTGGCAGAAAAAAATGCTCATATAGAGCATTTTTGTACAAAGTACTGGTACGTACATACTAGGTACATGATCCAGCGCAGGGAAGCTGCTTTGCCACCATACATCGTCGTGATGCTGTCGGCAAGCGGTTAATATTACTTTTAGGATGTTGAGAGATGTGCAGTTAGGGAATCTTCCATAATGCCATAAAATGAGGGCATAGATTAGGAACAATTACAGAAAGGATTATAAAGAAATAAGTTGTGTTTTTTTCCCAGGGATATACAGTAGGCTAATGATAAAAATAGGACTGCAGAACATTCCCTTCAATAGCTCAGTTAGTAGAGCGGAGGAGTGTAGAGACAAGAAAAGGGGATCTCCGCTATCAGGAATGAAGTTATATATTATATATTGGATTAGAGGGCTTTCTCATCCAAGATCTTAATTATTGTCTACTAGGTTTCCTAAACTTTACATGGGTTTCAAATTTTAAAATATATCTCTAGACTCTAGAGCAGTGTTTCTCAACCTTTTACAGAGAATTACCCCTGCAGGTCTAAAAAGATTTCCAAAGTACCCCTGTCTTGAGAAAGTAATTTCTATTGTTTGTGTGCCATAGTTTCTGTGTGTGTGTAATGTAAGTATGTGTTTGTGATGGTTTTTGTTTCTTTGCAATATCATTGTATGTGTGAATGCTGCAATGACAGACACACACACGCGCCAGTGCCCATCAGCTCAGCCTCATCAATGCAGCCTCACCAGTGCTCATCAATGCAGCCTGATCAGTGCAGCCTCACCAGTGCACATCAATGCAGCCTGATCAATGCCCATCAATGCAGCCTGATCAGTGCTCATCAGTGCAGCCTGATCAGTGCCCATCAGTGCAGCCTGATCAGTGCCTATAAGTGCAGCCTCAGCAGTGCCCATCAATGTAGCCTGATCAGTGCCTATCAGTGCAGCCTTACCTGTGCCAATCAATGCAGCCTGATCAGTGCCCATTAGCTCAGCCTCGCCAGTGCTCATCAATGCAGCCTGATCAGTGCCCATTAGTGCAGCCTCACCAGTGCCCATTAGTGCAGCCTCACCAGTGCCCATCAATGCAGCCTGATTCGTGCCCATCAATGCAGCCTCAGCACTGCCCATCAGTGCAGCCTGATCAGTGCCCATCAGTGCCTATAAGTGCAGCCTCAGCAGTACC
This sequence comes from Aquarana catesbeiana, assembly GCF_042186555.1. Taxonomy (NCBI): domain Eukaryota; kingdom Metazoa; phylum Chordata; class Amphibia; order Anura; family Ranidae; genus Aquarana; species Aquarana catesbeiana. The sequence continues at coordinate 129,207,175 of NC_133327.1, forward strand.
TATCAATGTAGCCTGATCAGTGTCCATCAGTGCAGCCTTACCTGTGCCCATCAATGAAGCCTGATAAGTGCCCATCAGCTCAGCCTCACCAGTGCTCATCAATGCAGGCTGATCAGTGCCAATTAATGTAGCCTTACCTGTGTCCATCAATGCAGCCTCACCAGTGCCTATCAATGCAGCCTCACAAGTGCCTATCAATGCAGCCTCACCAGTGCCTATCAACGCAGCCTCACCAGTGCCCATCAATGCGGCCTGATCAGTGTGAATCAATGCAGCCTTACCTGTGCTCATCAATGCAGCCTGATCAGTGCCCATCAGCTCAGCCTCACCAATGTCCATCAATGCAGCCTTACCTGTGACCATCAACTCAGCCTCACCAATGCCCATCAATGCAGCCTCACCAGTGCCCATCAGCTCAGCCTAACCAATGCCCATCAATGCAGCCTGATCAGTGCAGCTTCACCTATGCCCATCAATACAGCCTGATCAGTACCCATCAGCTCAACCTTACCTGTGCCCATCAGCGCAGCCTCACCAGTGCCCATTAGTGCAGCCTTGCCAGTCGCCAGTGCCCATCAGTGCAGCCTTGCCAGTCACCAGTGCCCATCAGTGATGCCAGTCACCAGTGCCCATCAGCCTGATCAATGCAGCCTGATCAGTGCAGCTTTACCTGTGCCCATCAATACAGCCTGATCAGTGCCCTCAGCTCAGCCTTACCTGTGCCCATCAGCGGAGCTTGCCAGTGCCGCTGGTGGTGCCAGGTCTGGGCGTTGTACTCCCTGCCCTTGGTGCACGTACACCAGGGGTGCGCATACCATGAGTTGAGAACCACTGCTCTGGAGTATCATCTAACTTGGCCAATAACCATTGGATTGGATTAAATTGGAAGTCTTTAGTACATCGATATGCTGTAATTCAGTTCTAGTTGGGCTAACGGTTTTAAAGAGCCCCTTTCACTAGACCATTAATGTAATTATGCATGCTTATTTACCTGTAAAATTCTCCCTAGTGTATTCATAGAAAAGCCCTAAGACTGCTGCTAGGAGGCACCATCAATAGCCCCAGCAGTTTTAATGCTGTCACCCAAGTGACACGTTATAGTATTCCCCATTGCTTCTCCCCTTGCAGTTAAAGTGTTACTAAACCCAGGACCCTGCATTCAATATATCTGGTCTCCCTCAGTACACAGAACATGGAAATGCAATAGTTTTAGTAAATATAAAGTGTTCCTCAGCAGTTAGAGCAGTCTTGTTACTTCTATCAATGTCTGGTTAAAGCTTGTAGGAGGAGTTTTCATTCTCCCCTGGTAGTCCTATAAGGCTGCAGGACCCCCGACCCTCTGTCTAGACAGTGCTGATTGGCCCTGTGCTGATCACATATACTCTCCCAAGAAAAAAAAAACTCTAGCAATACACACCAAACTGAGCATGTGCAGCTGTGGCTTGGGGACTTTGGAAGAAGGGGAGGATCAGAGAAGACAGGAGCAAACAGCCTTTTTACACAATGCAGAGGATTAACCACTTAGGTTCCACAGTGAATATAACAAGCATGCTTTACTGCATATACAGACTGATTTTACTGTTGTGGGTTTAGTAACACTTTAAAAGAGTAATACAGCCAAAGCTTATTGTGTGTGTGCGGTAATACTTTAAAGAAGTAATACTTCACACACCTGTATATATGCCAGCACCCCCGCACACACACAGAGCTGTATATAGGTCAGCACACACCCCCCCGCACACACCTGTATATATGTCAGCACCCCCCCCACACACCTGTATATATATCAGCGCCCCCACACACACACCTGTATATATGTCAGCCCCCCCGCACACACACAGAGCTGTATATAGGTCAGCACCCCCCCCCCGCACACACCTCTATATATGTCAGCACCCCCCCACACACCTGTATATATATCAGCGCCCCCATACACACACCTGTATATATGTCAGCCCCCCCCACACACACCTGTATATATGTCAGCCACCCCATACACACACCTGTGTATATATGTCAGCGCCCCCCCACACACCTGTATATATATCAGCGCCCCCCACACATCTGTATATATGTCAGCCCCCCTCACACCTGTATATATGTCAGCGCCCCCCCACACACACCTGTATATATGTCAGCACCCCCCCCACACACACCTGTATATATGTCAGCCACCCCCTCCACACACCTGTGTATATATGTCAGCTCCCCCCACACACCTGTATATATGTCAGCACCCCCCCACACACCTGTATATATGTCAGCGCCCCCCCCACACACACCTGTATATATGTCAGCCACCCCCTCCACACACCTGTGTATATATGTCAGCGCCCCCCCACACACCTGTATATATGTCAGTGCCCCCCCACACACCTGTATATATGTCAGCGCCCCCCACACACCTGTATATATGTCAGCGCCCCCCCACAAACCTGTATATATGTCAGTCACCCCCCCACACACACACAGAGCTGTATATATGGCAGCCCCACATACACAAATCTGTACACATACAAGCCTCTGGCCCCTCCCTGTACACAAACAGCCCCCCCCCTTTCCTTCACAGCCCCTACTTGTAACTTCCTACCCGGTCCCAGCTTGTTTTTACAAAGCTGACATGTTGGTGAGAAGCATAGTACAGGCAGATCACTGTCACACGAGGGGTGCACATGCACATAGTAGCCAGAGGTGGCAGTAAAGAGCTTGATGTCTAAAATCAATGACACAAGAGCTGCAGAAACTGTGAGATCATTTCTATACTACACAGCACGGATCTCCTTCACCCATCCTGCCTTATTCTGGCCTGGGTGCATAGTTGTCAAAAGTCCCGATTTTCCCAGGACAATCCCGATTTTGGGACCCTCGTCCCTATTGGAGGCTGTCCCGAATCGGGATTTCCATCAGGAAAATCGGGAATGTTGTTTTTTTTTAAATTTTTGGAGCAGCTGGCTCCAGTAAAATGGCCGCCGGCGCCGCCGCTAGATCTTCCCCCTAGTGTTCAGTAGAGAGAGGAAGGGGGCTCGATCCGTGCAGCCAATGAATCGGCTTCTTTAGCTGCACGGATCGGCCCCTCCCCTCTCCACTGAACACACGGCGCCGGTGTCTTGCCGAAAAGTTCCCCAGCTCGGCTATTTCCGCCGGCTCGTACTGCGCAAGCGCTACGCCTGCACAGTACAGGGGGGTCCTTACTTGCCAAGGGGAACTTTCTCGGCAGAACACCGGCCGCTCCTGGACGTGTGGTGGGGGGCGTTATGGGGGGGTCTGCACTAATAGAGGGGGATCTGCACTGATGGAGGGGGGTCTGCACTGAGGGGGTCTGCACTGATGGAGGGGGGTCTGCACTGAGGGGGTCTGCACTGACTCTGCTGGGGGCACCTTATGCGAGGACAGACTCTGCTGGGGGCACCTGATGCAAAGAGGGACTCTGCCGGGGGCACCTGATACGAGGACGGACTCTGCTGGGGACACCTGATGCAAGAACAGACTCTGCTGGTGGCAGGCGACGTGGCAGGTGACACGCTCAGGGATCCCACTGATTCGGCATTATGGTGAGTTGAATGATTTAATTTTATATTACAATGTAATAATAGAAATAATGCGCTTCAATCATCCTGACACCATAACAATCATGGTGCCAGGATGATTGAAGCATTAACACCAGGTGTTTGGAGTATCTTTATCTGCTGATTGTTAAACTTTCTAGAATACACATATTTCTATTGTTGTGTAGGATCTGGGGCTGCTGTCCCGTCATTCCCCTCTCCCCCTTTCCCTCTCCATCCCTCATTCATCTCAGACTCTAACCACACCCTCTTGAGCCACGCCCATGTAAGCCACACCCACTATTTCATTTAAACCACGCCTATTTTCACCGCGGCACGCTTCGCGCACCGCACTTGTATTTTTATTGCTAAGCCACGCCTACAAACAAATGCCCCACCCCTAATTATTGTACGGCTCTGCCTACAGCCAAAAAAGTGTCCCATGTATTTTTTTTGCAATGTTGGCAACTATGCGGGTGGGCCCCTTACAGTTGTAACGGCTGTACCCCCCTGATGGCGGCCCTGCACAGATTAGTCCTGACAATTTAAGAAGGTGTACCTAATCACAACTCGTTATGTGTATAAAAGACACCTGTCCACAGAATCTCTTTCTTCCATTCAAATCTCACTATCCTGGCCAAGAACAAAGAGTTGTCAAAGGACATCAGGGACAAGATTGTAGACCTGCACAAGGCTGGAATGGGCTACAAGACCATCAGTAAGAAGCTTGGTGAGAAGGAGACAACTGTTGGAGCGATTATTTGCAAATGAAAGAAATACAAAATAACCATCAATCACCCTCTGTCTGGAGCTCCATGCAAGATTTTGGGTCATGGGTAGGGATGAGCCGAACACCCCCCTGTTCGGTTCGCACCAGAACATGCGAACAGGAAAAAAGTTCGTTCGAACATGCGAACACCGTTAAAGTCTATGGGACACGAACATGAATAATCAAAAGTGCTAATTTTAAAGGCTTATATGAAAGTTATTGTCATAAAAAGTGTTTGGGGACCTGGGTCCTGCCCCAGGGGACATGGATCAATGCAAAAAAAAGTTTTAAAAACGGCCGTTTTTTCAGGAGCAGTGATTTTAATAATGCTTAAAGTCAAACAATAAAAGTGTAATATCCCTTTAAATTTCGTACCTGGGGGGTGTCTATAGTATGCCTGTAAAGGGGCGCATGTTTCCTGTGTTTAGAACAGTCTGACAGCAAAATGACATTTTGAAGGAAAAAACTCATTTAAAACTACCCGCGGCTATTGCATTGCCGACAATACACATAGAAGTTCATTGATAAAAACGGCATGGGAATTCCCCAAAGGGGAACCCCGAACCAAAATTAAAAAAAAAAAATGACGTGGGAGTCCTCCTAAATTCCATACCAGGCCCTTCAGGTCTGGTATGGATATTAAGGGGAACCCCGGCCAAAATAAAAAAAAAAAAATGACGTGGGGTTCCCCCTAAATTCCATACCAGACCCTTCAGGTCTGGTATGGATTTTAAGGGGAACCCCGCGCCAAAAAAAAAAAAAAAACGGCGTGGGGTCCCCCCAAAAATCCATACCAGACCCTTATCCGAGCACACAACCTGGCAGGCCGCAGGAAAAGAGGGGGGGACGAGAGTGCAGCCCCCCCTCCCTCCTGAACCGTACCAGGCCACATGCCCTCAACATTGGGAGGGTGCTTTGGGGTAGCCCCCCAAAACACCTTGTCCCCATGTTGATGAGGACAAGGGCCTCATCCCCACAACCCTGGCCGGTGGTTGTGGGGGTCTGCGGGCGGGGGGCTTATCGGAATCTGGAAGCCCCCTTTAACAAGGTGACCCCCAGATCCCGCCCCCCCCCCTGTGTGAAATGGTAAGGGGGTACATAAGTACCCCTACCATTTCACGAAGAAAGTGTCAAAAATGTTAAAAATGACAAGAGACAGTTTTTGACAATTCCTTTATTTAAATGCTTCTTCTTTCTTCTATCTTCCTTCATCTTCTGGTTCTTCTGGTTCTTCTGGCTCTTCTGGTTCTTCCTCCGGCGTTCTCGTCCAGCATCTCCTCCGCGGCGTCTTCTGTCTTCTTCTCCTCGGGCCGCTCCGCACCCATGGCATGGGGGGGAGGCTCCCGCTCTTCTCTTCTTCTTTTCTTCTCTTCTTCTCTTCTTCATTTTCTTCTCCGGGCCGCTCCGCAATCCATGCTGGCATGGAGGAAGGCTCCCGCTGTGTGACGGCGCTCCTCGTCTGACAGTTCTTAAATAACGGGGGGGCGGGGCCACCCGGTGACCCCGCCCCCCTCTGACGCACGGTGACTTGACGGGACTTCCCTGTGGCATTCCCCGTGACGTCACAGGGAAGTCCCGTCAAGTCACCGTGCGTCAGAGGGGGGCGGGGTCACCGGGTGGCCCCCCCCCCCCGTTATTTAAGAACTGTCAGACGAGGAGCGCCGTCACACAGCGGGAGCCTCCCTCCATGCCAGCATGGATTGCGGAGCGGCCCGGAGAAGAAGAGAAGAAGAGAAGAAAAGAAGAAGAGAAGAGCGGGAGCCTCCCCCCCATGCCATGGGTGCGGAGCGGCCCGAGGAGAAGAAGATAGAAGACGCCGCGGAGGAGATGCTGGACGAGAACGCCGGAGGAAGAACCAGAAAAGCCAGAAGAACCAGAAGAACCAGAAGATGAAGGAAGATAGAAGAAAGAAGAAGCATTTAAATAAAGGAATTGTCAAAAACTGTGTCTTGTCATTTTTAACATTTTTGACACTTTTTTCGTGAAATGGTACCATTTCACACATTTCACACAGGGGGCCGGGATCTGGGGGTCACCTTGTTAAAGGGGGCTTCCAGATTCCGATAAGCCCCCCGCCCGCAGACCCCCACAACCACCGGCCAGGGTTGTGGGGATGAGGCCCTTGTCCTCATCAACATGGGGACAAGGTGTTTTGGGGGGCTACCCCAAAGCACCCTCCCAATGTTGAGGGCATGTGGCCTGGTACGGTTCAGGAGGGAGGGGGGCCGCACTCTCGTCCCCCCCTCTTTTCCTGCGGCCTGCCAGGTTGCGTGCTCGGATAAGGGTCTGGTATGGATTTTTGGGGGGACCCCACGCCGTTTTTTTTTTTTTTTTGGCGCGGGGTTCCCCTTAAAATCGAATTTAGGGGGAACCCCACGTCATTTTTTTTTTTAAATTTTGGCCGGGGTTCCCCTTAATATCCATACCAGACCTGAAGGGCCTGGTATGGAATTTAGGGGGACTCCCACGTCATTTTTTTTTTTTAATTTTGGTTCGGGGTTCCCCTTTGGGGAATTCCCATGCCGTTTTTATCAATGAACTTCTATGTGTATTGTCGGCAATGCAATAGCCGCGGGTAGTTTTAAATGAGTTTTTTCCTTCAAAATGTCATTTTGCTGTCAGACTGTTCTAAACACAGGAAACATGCGCCCCTTTACAGGCATACTATAGACACCCCCCAGGTACGACATTTAAAGGGATATTACACTTTTATTGTTTGACTTTAAGCATTATTAAAATCACTGCTCCTGAAAAAACGGCCGTTTTTAAAACTTTTTTTTGCATTGATCCATGTCCCCTGGGGCAGGACCCAGGTCCCCAAACACTTTTTATGACAATAACTTTCATATAAGCCTTTAAAATTAGCACTTTTGATTATTCATGTTCGTGTCCCATAGACTTTAACGGTGTTCGCATGTTCGAACAAACTTTTTTCCTGTTCGCATGTTCTGGTGCGAACCGAACAGGGGGGTGTTCGGCTCATCCCTACCCATGACCCAAAATCTTGCATGGAGCTCCAGACAGAGGGTGATTGATGGTTATTTTGTATTTCTTTCATTTGCAAATAATCGCTCCAACAGTTGTCTCCTTCTCACCAAGCTTCTTACTGATGGTCTTGTAGCCCATTCCAGCCTTGTGCAGGTCTACAATCTTGTCCCTGATGTCCTTTGACAACTCTTTGTTCTTGGCCAGGATAGTGAGATTTGAATGGAAGAAAGAGATTCTGTGGACAGGTGTCTTTTATACACATAACGAGTTGTGATTAGGTACACCTTCTTAAATTGTCAGGACTAATCTGTGCAGGGCCGCCATCAGGGGGGTACAGCCGTTACAACTGTAAGGGGCCCACCCGCATAGTTGCCAACATGCGCCCCTTTACAGGCACACTATAGACACCCCCCAGGTACGAAATTTAAAGGGATATTACACTTTTATTGATTGACTTTAAGCATTATTAAAATCACTGCTCCTGAAAAAACGGCCGTTTTTAAAACTTTTTTTTGCATTGATCCATGTCCCCTGGGGCAGGACCCAGGTCCCCAAACACTTTTTATGACAATAACTTGCATATTAGCCTTTAAAATTAGCACTTTTGATTTCTCCCATAGACTTTTAAAGGGTGTTCCGCGGCATTCGAATTTGCCGCGAACACCCCAAATTGTTCGCTGTTCGGTGAACTTGCGAACAGCCAATGTTCGAGTCGAACATGAGTTCGACTCGAACTCGAAGCTCATCCCTAGTCATGGGGTAGGGATGATCATGAGAAAAGTGAGGAATCAGCCTATAACTACACTGGAGAAGCTTGTGAATGATCTCAAGGCAGTTGGGACCACAGTCACCAAACAAACCATTTGTAACACAATACGTCACTGATTGAAATCCTGCAGCGCCCACAAGGTCCCCCTTCTCAAGAATGGGCTGCTGACATGAAGACAATGACCTTGTGCAAGTACTTTGCTTGTTCTGTCAGCAAGTTAGCTAAATGCACGACAGCTATTAGTCATCATTTCTTAGCTAGAAAACTATAATGAAACTATTCCACAGAACATAACTTACTTAATTGTGGTAGTTTGAACACCTACAAGTTTGTTTTTTGGTTGTGGTACATCATCTAAAATCATCTAGGTCTGAGTACATTTAATGAGTAGCAATGAGGTACCAACATTTCTGTTATACAGTACAATGCCTCATTCAGTGGCATAGTCAGCAAAGGGCCTCTGTGCAAGGAAAACTTTTAACCCAAGCCCTTACATCAATTAATGCCAAGGTGCAAACACTTATCATAGATAGATAGATAGATAGATAGATAGATAGATAGATAGATAGATAGATAGATAGATAGATAGATAGATAGATAGATAGATAGATAGATAGATAGAACTGTCCCTGATTTGGAACAAAGTCCCTCTGTCCCTCATTCCACCTCATTTGTTCCTCATTTTGGTCTGATCTATATAGTTGTATATAAAATGCACTTTTTATCTTTCAAAAAGTGTTTCCCAGTGCTAAACCTTTCATTCAACTTCTAAACTGCTGCATTTGTACATTTCAAAAGGCAATATAAAGCAATAGTAGTGGTAAAAAAAAGCACTTGTGGGTTTAACTAATCATTTTTTTTTAAATAGTTCTCCTTTAAAGTAGTTGTAAACCCTGTTACACTACTTTTACCTACAGGTAAATCTATAATAAGGCTTACCTGTATGTACCGTGAATATCTCCTAAGCTTGCACAGTTTAGGAGATATTCACTGTATCCGCATGTCATCGCGGCTTCGGCCAATTACAGCGCCGGAACCCGCGAACCCTGAAATAACTCCGGGAGATATGTCGCCGGTCTCATCGGTGTGTGGGGACCGCTGCAACAGCTTTGATCTGCGATAAGTATTTCATAATGAGCTAGTATGCAATGCATACTAGCTCATTATGCCTTTATCTGTTTTTTTTTAGGAGTTTACAACCACTTTTAAGGGGGCGTGGCATGGGGTGTATCCTAATTAGTTTTCCTAATTCGGAAAGTTTGTTACTGGCAGGATCGACAGGTGAAAAAAAGGGACAAAAAGGCCCTATTTTTGACCCAAACCCAACCGGGGGGGTGGCTGTGGGTGCATTGTTTGCCGCCCCCCCAAAAAAAAATATACCACCAGCAGCCACTGGTCATGGCCCATAATATTCAACTGGGGTCAGACATCCTAAATTCCTACCCAAATGCTATCTGCAGGAAAATAGGAGATTTTAGGAGATGTATTAACCCTTTCGCTGCACGATTTTTATTTGAGACTCCCCCACCTCCACATATACGCATGTAAGAACGTAAACGCATATATCGAGGTCACCTGTGCGTTAAAACGTAGATTGCAATACACATGTTACATATCACCATGCACGCCGGAGTGAGAGCAATAATTCTAGCACAAGATCTCCCCCGTAATACTAAACCGATGCCTATAGGGGGCTTTTGAAGTGTTGCCTAAAGAAAATATAGGGTATTGAAGGTTATCACCACTTCACAGGCGCACACAAATTTAAGGTTTAGGATGTTGGGTATCTATTTACTTTGCACAATCTAGTCTTTTATATTTTACCAAAAATGTGGGTAATTTTTTGTGTTTGTTTGCTCTAACTTTCACTCGAGTATGTTTTTTACTGAATTGGGCGTTTCCTTGACCTTTGCGGTAATATCGTGTGACAAAAGAAAATTGGAACTACCGGTATTTTATTCTCTAGGGTGCCTGCTTTCCGAAAAAAAGGGTTTTACATCATCTTCAGGACAAAAATAATTTTTTAAACGTGTGCAAAAGACGCAAAAACACCTCTGGGAGCGAAAAGGTTAATGCTGGCCAAACAAGCATTGAAGGAGGAAACTTTTTGCCCAATATCAGTTGTATATTAAAAACCAGGAGAACATTTAGGGCATCATTAACACTGTCTTTCGTTTCTCACCAGCACTAGAGGTGAGCAGTGTTTAGGTCTACATGACAAAGTCAGCACCCGGCTGAACACATCTCATGTAAATGGACTCATAAACCATAGCTGCACAGTGTGCACAAATCTTATGTTTGCCCCTAGCCTCACTGAATGAGCTCCTTTTTTGTTTAAACCTCACACAAAGGGTACTGACTTAAGATTACAGCGCAAAACATGTCTGCTAAGAAAAAGAAATCCAACTGTACAGAGTGATAATCAAGGCAGTTGATTGGATTGTGAAAGACCTGTGGCACGCAGAGGAAGCGTTGATAGCATGCCAAGGAAATTGTAAGTGTACCCACATTGCACTAACAGTAGGAGGAGCATGATTACAAAGAACTGAAGCCTGCTCACTATATAAACGACACATATGCCACAGTCCTTGTACCAACAAAAGATGCTTTAATTATCGTGCCAGAAGGGACAGTCACATAGACACACTTATGCCCCGTACACACGGTCGAACTTTGTTCGGACATTCCGACAACAAAATCCTAGGATTTTTTCCGACGGATGTTGGCTCAAACTTGTGAACACGGTCACACAAAATTGTCCGAAAATCCAATCGTTCTGAACGTGGTGACGTAAAACACGTGCGTTGGGACTATAAACGGGGCAGTGGCCAATAGCTTTCATCTCTTTATTTATTCTGAGCATGCGTGGCACTTTGTCGGTCGTATTTGTGTACACACGATCGGAATTTCCGACAACGGATTTTGTTGTCGGAAAATTTTATATCCTGCTCTCAAACTTTGTGTGTCGGAAAATCCGATGGAAAATGTGTGATGGAGCCTACACACGGTCGGAATTTCCGACAACAAGGCCCTATCACACATTTTCCGTCTGAAAATCCGACCGTGTGTACGGGACATTAAAGTGTTATTAAACCCACAACAGTAAAATCAGTCTGTAAATGTAGTAAAGCAGGCTTGTTATACTCACTGTGGAACCTAAGGGGTTAATCCTCTGCATTGTGTAAAAAGGGTGTTTGGTCTTGTCTTCTCTGATCCTCCCCTTCTTCCACTGACTCCAATATATTTCCTGATATTTACAGAGCCAGAGGACAGGATGCACATGCTCAGTTTGGTGTGTATTGCTAGAGAGTTTTTTTTTTTGGAGAGAGTGCATGTGGTCAGCACAGGGCTCATCAGCACTTTCCAGACAGAGGGTCAGGGGTCCTGCATTCTAATAGGACAATTGTGGGAGAATGAAAACTCCTCCTACAAGCTTAAATCAGACACTCAAGTCACAAGACTGCTATATACTGCTGATGAGAAAAGGTATTTAGCCATTTATATGTACTAAAATAATTGCATTTCCAGGTTCTGTGTATTGTGGGAGACCAGATATAGTGAATGCAGGGTCGTGGGTTTAGTAACACTTTAAACTTCAGCATAATCATTTAAAAAAAATTAAAACTACGTTGTACTTAGAAACCAGCAACTGTTGAGGCAATGAATACGTTAATCAGGAGTATGTAAAGTATAATACAAGTGTACAGAGTGCAAGGGTCAGGAGTATGTAATGCTCAGATTGCTGGGGTCAGGCGATTGCAATGCACAGAATGTAGGGTTCAGGAGTATGTAACAAACAGCCTAGCACATGGAGTGCAGGGGTCAGGATTATGTAATGCACAGAGTGTAAGGGTCAGGAGTATGTCATTTATAGCCCTGTGTACAGAGATCAGCAGTCAGAATTATGTAAGTACAAAGTGCAGCAGCCATAGGTATTCAACATGCAGCATAGTGTACAGAGTACTACAGTCAGGGGTATGTAATATATAGCACACCATATAGAATATGGCAGTCAGAAGTATGTGAAGTAGACTTGCATACTCCTGAACACTGCTTGCTTTATGTTGTGCTGTACATCATGATTATCACACTGTGTATGCGGTGCTGCATGTTACATCCTCCTGACCACTATACTCTGATGCGGCGTACACTCGAGTGGACTTTTCCACTGGACTGGTCCAACGGACCGAATCTGGCGGATAATCCGACCGTGTGTGGGCCTCATCGGACTTCCGACTGACCTTTTCGGTTGAAAATCCGCCGGACTTCAGATTTGAAACATGCTTCAAATCTTTCCGCTGTACCCAGTTCCTATCGGGAAGCCCGTTCGTCTGTGAGCTGGTCCGACAGACCAAATACGATGCAAGGGCAGCTACAGCACCTTCCCGCGAGAATGTTTCCAGCGCGATCCTATCGCGCTGGTTCTCGGCAACAGGGGATAATCTCGCGCTCGCTGCAATAGGAAAAACACATTTTCCTATTGCAGCGAGAGAGAGGCAACAATGGTATGGATTTTAAGGGGAACCCCCTACGCCAAAAAAACAGCGTAGGGGTCCCCCCCAAAATCCATATCAGACCCTTATCCGAGCACACAGCCCGGCCGGTCAGGAAAGGGGGTGGGGACAAGTGAGCGCCCCCCTCCTGAACCGTACCAGGCCGCATGCCCTCAACATGGGGGGGTGGGTGCTTTGGGGAAGGGGGCGCCCTGCGGCCCCCTCCACCCCAAAGCACCTTGTCCCCATGTTGATGAGGACAAGGGCCTCTTCCCGACAACCCTGGCCGTTGGTTGTCAGAGTCTACGGGCGGGGGGCTTATCGGAATCCGGGAGCCCCTTTAATAAGGGGGCCCCCAGATCCCGGCCCCCCGCCCTGTGTGAATGAGTATGGGGTACATCGTACCCCTACCCATTCACCTGGGGAAAAAAGTGTCGATAAAAAACACACTACACAGGTTTTTAAAGTAGTTTATTAGACAGCTCTGGGGGTCTTCTTCTGACTTCAGTGGGTCTCTTCTGACTTCTCCGGCCTCTTCTCCCGGTGTTCGGTTCTTCTCCTGCTCTCCGGCCTCTTCTCCCAGTTGTCCGGGTCTTCCAATGTTGACACGACACTCTCTCCCGCTGTAATGCCTTATATAGGCATGGGGCGTGGTCACCGGGTGGTAACCTTGCCCCTTATGACAGCACAGTCCTAGCATGCCCTGGGACTGTGACGTCATAAGGGGCGGGGTCACTGGGTGACATCACCTGGTGACCACGCCCCATGCTTATATAAGTCATTGCACACCGCTCACACAGCATTACAGCGGGAGAGAGCATTGTGTCAACATCAGAAGAAGAGAAGAGGGAGGAGGACGAAGGAGAAGACCGGGCCACCGCTAGCGAAAGAGCGGCAGAAGATAGCAGAGGAGCCTGGCAGAAGAACCGGACACCGGGAGAAGAGGCTGGAGAGCAGGAGAAGAAACGGACACCGGGAGAAGAGGCCAGAGAGAGAGAGAGGAGAAGTCGGAAGAGACCCCCCGAAGTCGGAAGAAGACCCCCGGAGCTGTCTAATAAACTACTTTAAAAACTTGTGTAGTGTGTTTTTTATTGACACTTTTTTCCCCAGGTGAATGGGTAGGGGTACGATGTACCCCATACTCATTCACATAGGGCAGGGGCTGGGATCTGGGGGCCCCCTTATTAAAGGGGGCTCCCGGATTCCGATAAGCCCCCCGCCCGCAGACCCCGACAATCAATGGCCAGGGTTGTCGGGAGGAGGCCCTTGTCCTCATCAACATGGGTACAAGGTCCTTTGGGGTGGGGGGGTCGCAGGGCGCCCCCTTCCCCAAAGCACCAACCCCCCCATGTTGAGGGCATGCGGCCTGGTACGGTTAAGGGGGGGCGCTCGCTTGTCCCCACCCCCTTTCCTGCCCCGCCGGGCTGCGTGCAGATAAGGGTCTGGTATGGATTTTGGAGGACCCCCACGCCGTTTTTTTCGGCGTAGGGGGTTCCCCTTAAAATCCATACCAGACCTGAGGGCCTGGTATGCTCTGCGACGGGGCTCGCAAGGTGTCAATCTCGCTGATAAAAGCGGTGAGATTGATTTCCTTTTCTAGTCCCGTCGTACCTCATCACGTTCAAAATGAAGGACTTAAGTCCGTGTGGGCAAGTCCGTTCATTCGGAAGTCCGCCGTAACTCCGTCGAAAGTCTGTCGGGGAGGCCGTCGGACCTAGTCTGCCGGAAAATCTGGTCGTGTGTAGACTAGTCCTTTCATTCAGAAAGTCCGTCGTACGTCCGCCGGAAGACCGTCGGACCTAGTCAGCCAGAAAGTCTGGTTGTGTGTACGCGGCATCAGTGTACTTAATGGAAAGATAAAGAGTACTTAAAGTGGTTGTAAACCCTGTTATATAGCCAGTGAAGTGAACAGCCTCAGATGATACACAGAGATGAAGCAAATCCTCCTACATAAGTTTTACTTGTATATCTGCTGTCTTTCCCTTTCTTCACTGTTTGGAAAGTGCAGCTGGTGTTACAAATCTTTGTTTCTGTTTCAGCACTGGGTGTGGAGTCTGGGCTTACACTGTATGAGAGCCGATTGGAGGAAAGGCACACACCCCTACTCCACAAAGGCAGAGGAAAGAAGGAACATGCAGAGCTGTAATGTTAATAGACCAGCTCTCTAATCTTCTAAGCTCTCTCCCCTACACAAATTTCCATCTGCTATTATCTCAGGTGATGGAGAACTTGTCAAAACTGACTCTGCTGATAACAGAGGAACAGAGCAGCAGAAAGACACAGCACTTAGAGCTTTGGAGAGAGATAAGTAAACACTACAGATGTATATGCCTAGGTCAAATTTCATGAATGTAGATTACAACCACTTTAACACACAGTGGACTACAGTATTCAGGCATATGTACTAGACAGCCCTGCTTAAAGAGTGAAGCATTTAAGAGTTTTCCCCAGCACCTGTTTGGCCATCCTACAAGCATAAATTCCTATTTCCCTTCTCCCTAGGCAGAAATGTCCCCCAAAAACAGATTCCCCAACATAGAAGTCTCTAATCCCCAAGCAAAAATCATCACCTACTACCAAGTAAAAAGCTACACAAGCAAAAAATCTCTTTCTCCTCAAACTTCCCCCTAAACAAAAATCCTGTCTCAGCCAAAAGCCAAGTAAAAGCCCCCCCTCACCACTCAAGCAAAAATCCTCACCCTACAATAATCCCTTACCTCCTAAGAAAAATCCCCCCAGCAAAAATCTCCCTCTTCCCATGCAAAAATATCCCATGCACAAATCTCTACTCTCCCAAGCAAACCACCAGCCCAGCACAAATATTTCCTCTTCTAAGCAATTCACTCACCCCAGCACACAAATCCCCATGCTTCGTCACCCTCCCAAACACTTGCCAGACTCCCATGAGGAGTGAGGAAATTCCTCCAAGGCTTCCCCTTGGCATATGACCTATCAGTGCCGAGCAGAAGCCTAGGGGTTCCCTTGGCTCTGCCCCACCCACGTGTCTAAGGTGTGACAGGGGCACAGAGTACTCTACTGCTCTATAGGAGCTACTGCAGAGCTGCCAGAACACAACCCATGGCACTCCCGCAGTGCAGAACAATGTAAGCATTGCAGGCGTGCCCCTGCTGCCAGGCACCAACAATGCCCAATGCTAATAGTACATGAAACATATAGTTTACATTAAAGGTCAGTCCTATTTTAGATATATAGCAGGAATGCTACTGGATAAGTGAGACTCCACAGCAGGAGGCATAGCAAGGGAGATCATAGTCATATATGTATTTATCCACACAGTTAGTTCTACTTAAAGCTAAACTTAAGGTAAACAAATATTGTCTTTCCTAAATCATTATATATTTTGTGTATTTCTTCCAGCTCTGTGCAGCAAACCAGTGTGAATCGTTGCCTATGTGCAGAGCTTCCTGTAAAAAAGACCGGTCACTGCTGTTGTCTCTCATTGTGCAGGGTGACTGGTCTTGTCTCTACCCCCTTCTGTAGTTGTCTGCAGACAGCCTGTAGTGGGTGGAGCCTGATAGGTCCCTCCTACAGCTCTGCTCTCTGCACAGGCTAGGAAATATTTGAGTTTGTTTAGGCATTTTCAGCCAGCAGGTGGAGCTCTAAGCTCCTTTTCACACCTTTTCCATCATTTTAAGTCTTTTATGCATACCTGGATTTAGACAAATAGCTAAATACACAGATTAAATGCAAATAAGCAGTTTTACCTGCAAAAAAATTGAATTTATGTTCATCTAGTCATGGGATCTACACAGTGCTGCCACTCAGCACTAGCAGGGAGGCAGATCTGATTTTTGTCTTCTAGGGCTTCGTAAAATGTATAGGTCTCCTCTACTCCACCAGCCTGTGACTGGACAGTGAAAGGAAAAGTGGCACATTGAAGAGCTTCATCTTCCTATCACTCTGTACTTTACTTTTATCAGCATGTTCATTTCACTGAAGCACAGCTGACTGACTCCTTGTGCTACTTCTTCTTCCCCCACTCTAAACTCTGCTGTACAGGGACTGCAAGAGAGAAATACCAAGTCAGATTCAGGTACATGATTGCATTAAAAAAACATACATGTAATGATGTATAAATGAAAATAAAGCTGCATTCAATTCTTTCATATCATGTTTTGTTTTTTGCAGTTAAATGATAATTTGTTATATCCCCTGAATTCTAAAAAAAATCAAATTTGTGCAAAAAAAAAAAAAAAATGCCCCAGAATTCTTTGCCCCTGGCCTTAAAAAAGTAATGTGTCTTAGGCTGTGGCGAAAAAAAAATATTTGGTGGTAGCTAAAGGAAAGGAGAACAATCTCTAGATGAAAAACTATCTGATAGCTGCTGTTCATCTTGCAGCAGTTCATGTGACTTTGGTTTCCGTTATTTCCTTCCGCAAAATCTAAAATAACCTCTAGAAGGAAGCAAAAAACACAGCATGAAGAATGTGCAGTTCTCTTTCAGATTATGCATGTGCCAACCTGACCACATGTGTACCATGCTGCTCAGCTAATTGGCTGCACCGAGTACCACAGTGACACCCGGTCACCTCCACCAACGCTCCACCAATATTACCTCAGCGTGTGATTATTTTCACCGCTTAGCTCTCTTTGCCGATGATTTGAAGATGTTTTAGTGCATAATCTGTACAAGGTAACTCCATGCTAACAACACAGTTAATTTCAGTGGCTTTCACAAAGGAGTCCAAATTCAGGATCCCAAAGACCTCCAGCACAGCGACACCACTTCTTCATTCCTTTCTGTGGCCCTCAGCAAGTCAAGTGGAACCCAAAATGATGTGCTGTTGTCTACGTGCGGTGAGTAACTCCATAACTGTGTCTTTTGGGGTTTTCTAGCCCACATGCAAAAGAACCCACAAAAAGAAAATGTATCGTAAATGGGCTAGAGAATTCGAAGAATATAGAACATTGCTGCTGAGCATGCACAGATTAGATACACATTTAGGAGGTTATATAGAATAAAGAAACGCTCCACGTTATGTTACTATGATACATCATATTGCAGGTAACAATTGTAAACCAAATGCTGTTAATTGTAAGACAGAGATATAAGACTATGTACAGGCTCACTGTTTACTATAGACACACAGAATTTAAGGTATCCATACTCAGAAAGAAATGATGGTTAAGCTTTGTTAAGCTTTTATTAAGCCAGATACTGGAGAGTGACAGCTGCCCAAACAGCAAGATGCCAACAAAAAATCAACTCCTCCAATTTTTTCCTTCAATTCCCCTACCCATACTCAATTTCCCAACTGACAAAAATGTATTAGTACACTCCTAGTCTCATAATGGATAAGCAACATCAAATAATTTTCCAATTTAGATGAAATTGCCCGTATTGATCAACCATTCATGCCTACATATAGGTAGTTAAACTTATAGTTTGTGATGCCAAAATCTCCATACACATTTGTCCGATCACACAATTTATGAATTAAGACAATCTCAATGCATTAATTATATGATTCTTCAAAGACTGAATAATAATGGATATATTCATGAAAATAACAACATTGCTATGGTTTTCAAATACATTTATTTCCGTTTATTGCTAAATAGGATAAAAAAGTCTTAATTGTATTATGCAGAACTGAACAAAAACTACATAAATACACACATCGCCTGTGTGAATAGATTCTAGAGCAGTCTTTCTCAAACATTTTCCCCAAAGGAACCCTTGAAATAATTTTCAGGTCCTGCTAAACTCAATTCATTTGTGGTCACTGGGAAAAATGCCAACTTACATTTGTGGCCAGTGAGAAGAATGTCCTCCTTACAGACAGCTAAAAGGACCTTTAGACCCAAGATCATTGGAGTTATACAACTGGCTTTGCCAAGTGGCGTTGGCCCTGAAACTATGCAAACACTATCAAATTAGAGGTCAATAAGCCACAGCTGAACCCATTAAGCTCTAGAGGAACTGTAGGGTTCATCAGAATGGTCTAGAATGGCTAATCTATTGTATGTTGATTGCTTGCCTTTTCCATTGGGTAGAGAGGCAGCTGTGCCTTAGGGATTCTGTTGTTGGTGAGATACTGACAACGACAGAACTGCCAGTGTGACATGGGCCTTGTGTAAAAGCAAAAGACAGATATTTAATACTTTTGTCCTGTAGTTCTTTTCATTTATAAACCCTCCGATGCCAAGGATTACATCATATGGTCACTTCCAAAGAGATATAGGGGGCTGATTTCAGGTAGAACCAACCAATCAGAAGTTCTACCTAAACCCTGATCCTTGCCTTAAGGCTCAGCACTGGTTACTTACCTGAATTAAATGGGTTCACACTCAAAATAACGAAAACATTTTTGTATTTCATGTCTTTTTTATATATTTGTATATATTTTTTTACAAGTATTGAAAACCCAAGCCATCTCTAAATGACAAATGTCAAGGACAGTTCAGGCTTTGACATTTTCAATTCAGTAAATGTTATGGAGACCTTTATTTCCCAGTGAGCAGGCTGGTAAAATTGTGTTTTATATGTACAGAGAACAATGGCAAACAGATGACCAAGAAGCATTAATTTTTCTAATGGCTGCAAAGAAGATGTTACACCATTCAATTTCAAAACAGTGCAATGCACATGGGGATCTTTTAAAGCCCAGTGGAACTTTGTGTTTAAATAAGCTAAATATATTTCCAGGGCTATCAAAATAAAAGGTGTGCAAAGTATTGCAGTTCTTTTGAAGCTTAGTAGAATACTAACCACCATCCCGTAGAGAAGGACCTTTGCTCTCTCTCTGTGGAAGCAGGGTCTCTCTGCAGAGGTCTGACAGTGCCCTTGCTGAGTCAGACCTAGAGCTCCTCAATCATAAGGGAGCATGGACTTTGCTGTTTAGAGAGCTCTACTTCTGACTCAGCATGGGATGTGTTGGACCCCTGCAGAGAAACCACTGCTCTTTCACAATGTTCAGCATGCCCTGTACTGGTTTACCCGATATTTGTGCATCAACATGAGTCTGATTCACCAGTGCTAGCAGAGGTCTAAATGCTTAGTCTGTAGTGTGATCACTTGTCCTCAGCTTTTGCATTGTAGCCACAATAATGCTGTTCCTGAACTTAGTCCTGCAGACCTTAGTAAAGCACTGAGTGAGTTCCTGAAATGTTGTTAGCTATACAGCACCCCTTGTTTCTCTCCCTCTCTCTGTATATGTGTGTGTATATATATGTATATGTGTATATATATATATATATATATATATATATATATATATACACACACACACACACACTAGCTCACAAAAGTGAGCACACCCCTCACATTTTTGTAAATATTTTATTATATTATATATTTTCATGTGACAACACTGAAGAAATTACACTTTGCTACAATGTAAAGTAGTGAGTGTACAGCTTGTATAACAGTGTAAATTTGCTGTCCCCTCAAAATAACTCAACACACAGCCATTAATGTCTAAACCACTGGCAACAAAAGTGAGTACACCCCTAAGTGAAAATGTCCAAATTGGGCCCAAAGTGTAAATATTTTGTGCCACCATTATTTTCCAGCACTGCCTTAACCCTCTTGGGCATGGAGTTCACCAAAGGTTCACAGGTTGTCACTGGAGTCCTCTTCCACTCCTCCATGACAACATCACGGAGCTGGTAGATGTTAGAGACCTTGCGCTCCTCCACCTTCCGTTTGAGGATGCCCCACAGATACTCACTAGGGTTTAGGTCTGAAGACATGCCAGTCCATCACCTTTACCCTCAGCTTCTTTAGCAAGGCAGTGGTTGTCTTGGAGGTGTGTTTGGGGTCGTTATCATGTTGGAATACTGCCCTGCGGCCCAGTCTCTGAAGGGAGGGGATCATGCTCTGCTTCAGTATGTCACAGTACATTGTAAAAATATGCAAGAAAAATATACGAATAATCCCAGCATTAACAGCGCTTTAAGATATCCAAACGTATTTAGTGCAGCAAATAGCATTCAATGAACAAAAAAACCATGCACAAACGTTAATCAATAACTGAAAAGTAAAATCCATAGAATAGTCCATAAAATATGTGGGGTAATTTGTGTCCCATCAGAACCATAGCTGAAACCTCTAAGTTCCTGTATACTGTCACCGATACACCACATGCACTTATATCCCCTTTGGTAATGCACTCACCACAGGTATGAGTCAACAAGCCTGATATCTCCACACAATGTTTGATAGGCACCTGTTCATGGGTAATGAAGGTTCCTCATAAAGTGGCTCAGAACTGCATCAGGATAAAAGATAAAAACAGCGTGTATTCATTAGCCTGTGCAACACAGCGTATGTCCTCTCACTGCTTCCTAGGATGGCTGGCCACGATGAGACCCGGGATGACAGACACCGTGACTGACAAGGTGTATCGGCGACGGTATACAGGAACTTAGTGGTTTCACCTATGGTTCTGATGGGACTATTTTATGGACTTTACTTTTCACTTACTGAATAACGTTTGTGCATGATTTTATCGTTCATTGAATGCTATTTACTGCACTGCATACGTTTGGATATTTTAAAGCGCTGTTAATGCTGGGATTATTCTTATATTTTTCTTGCATATTTTTAGATGGGAACAGTAACACTTACAGGGCGTACACACGGTCGGACTTTGTTCGGACATTCTGACAACAAAATCCTAGGATTTTTTCCGACGGATGTTGGCTCAAACTTGTCTTGCATACACACGGTCACATAAAGTTGTCGGAAAATCCGATCGTTCTGAACGTGGTGACATAAAACACGTACGTCAGGACTATAAACGGGGAAGTGGCCAATAGCTTTCATCTCTTTATTTATTCTGAGCATGCGTGGCACTTTGTCCGTCGGATTTGTGTACACACGATCGGAATTTCCGACAACGGATTTTGTTGTCGGAAAATTTTATCTCCTGCTCTCCAACTTTGTGTGTCGGAAAATCTGATGGAAAATGTCCGATGGAGCCCACACATGGTCGGAATTTCCGACAACACGCTCCGATCGGACATTTTCCATCGGAAAATCCGACCGTGTGTACGGGGCGTTAGTGCGACTGATATTTCTTGTCTATGTCATAGTACATGTTGGCATTCATGGTTCCTTCAATGAATTGTAGCTCCACAGTGCCGACAGCACTCATGCAGCCCCAGACCATGATACTCCCACCACCATGCTTGACCGTAGGCAAGACACACTTGTCTTTGTACTCCTCAGCTGGTTGCCGCCACACACGCTTGACACCATCTGAACCAAATAAGTTCGTCTTGGTCTCATACCACAGGACATAGTTCCAGTAATCCATGACCTTATGCCATACACACGATCGCATTTTCCTTTTTTTTACTTTTACTTTACTTTTGTCCGAAGAGCGTTGGCCCCAAACTTGTCTTGCATACAAACGCCAAGGAATTGTCGGCCAACAAACATGAACCTAGTGACGTACTACGTGGTTTTTCAGCTCTTTAGCGCCACCCTTTGGGCTCCTTCTGCTAATTTTGCGTTAGTAGAAGTTTGAGTGTTGATTTGCACTTTTCATTTTGCGCTTTTCATTTTGCGCTTTTCAGTTAATTTCTGAACGGCCGTTCGTCAACCAGCCATGTTGTGGAATCGGAGGAGATAACGTCTTATTTATTATTGGCCTTGGAGTTATTGCTTTGACCCAAGTCCAGTCCAGGAACAAGAATTTCTTGGACCAAAAATTGGTTGCTTTAATAATCGTGAACATATGTCATATGCCTTTGCTGCGGGAGCTCGTGGATGATGGACCCCTGCTTTCACCAACTCTTGGCATTGGTGACCCCCTATATTAAGAAGCAGGACACATGCATGAGGCTTTTACTTTATTTTTTGGTTGAATAATGATTTGATTTGGTATATTTTCTATATTTTTGGATGCATAGAATGCACTTTTTGGTTAAGTTCTATTGGCAGATAGCATGTCTAATTTTATTTGTTTTCTTTTTTTTATGCACAATAAAAAAAATGTGGAGAATAATACTTGGCTATGTGTTTTACTTCAAATGACAGTTTGGGAGTAGGCAGTTACATTTAAAAAAATACAATGTAAAATTGACAAGAAACACCAACATAGTTGTACCTTTGATCTTAAAAACTACGGGATAATGGTGTTGTGGTAACTTGCCAAAAAAAAAGCATAATAATATTATTCTTGATATCAATGGAAAATAAAAGCCTTTTAAAATACGCTTGGCAGAACTCCATCAGTATCACCAGCAAAGTACCTTCATTATTATCCCATTAAAGAAGAAGAGAATGTGCGCTGCATTTCGAGATTTCATAATTTGCTGCGTCGCGAATGTCAATTCTACTTTACGAACGCTAGTTTACAAGACCGACCGCTTCTGGCTCGTCCTTGCTTTCAAGCATGCATGTTTGTACTTTGGACTTTTGTCCGACGGACTTGTGTACACACGCTCGGAAAATCTGACAACAGACATTTGTCTGCGGAAAATGATAAAGCCTGCCATCCAACATTTATCTGCGGAAAATCCGACAACAATTGTCCAATGGAGCATACAAACGGATGGATTTTCCGCCTGTCAACAGCCTGTCATCACACAATTCCCGTTGGAAAATCCAATCGTGTGTGCGAGGCTTTAGTCTGCTTGTCTTCAGCAAACTGTTTGCGGGCTTTCTTGTGCATCATTTTTAGAAGAGGCTTCCTTCTGGGACGACAGCCATGCAGACCAATTTTATGCAGCGTGCGGCGTATGGTCTGAGCACTGACAGGCTGACCCCCCACCCCTACAACCTCTGCAGCAATGCTGGCAGCACTCATACGTCTATTTCCCAAAGACAACCCCTGGATATGATGCTGAGCATGTACACTCAACTTCTTTGGTCGGCCATGGCAAGGCCTGTTCTGAGTGAAACTTGTCTTGTTAAACTGCTTTATGGTCTTGGCCACCGTGCTGCAGCTCAGTTTCAGGGTCTTGGCAATCGTCTTATAGTCTAGGCCATCTTTATGTAGAGTAACAATAATTTTTTTCAGATCCTCAGAGAGTTCTTTGCCATGAGGTGCCATGTTGAGTTTCCAGTGACCAGTATGAGAGAGCGAGCGCGATAACACCAAAATTAACGCACCTGCTCCCCATTCACACCTGAGACCTTGTAACACTAACGAGTCACATGACACCAAGGAGGGAAAATGGCTAATTGGGCCCAATTTTGACATTTTCACTTGCGTGTACTTACTTTTGTTGCCAGCGGTGTAGACATTAATGACTGTGTGTTGAGTTATTTTAAGGGGACAGCAAATTTACACTGTTATACCAGCTATACACTCACTACTTTACATTGTAGCAAAGTGTAATTTCTTCAGTGTTGTCACATGAAAAAATATAATAAAATATTTACAAAAATGTGAGGGGTATACTCACTTCTGTGAGCTACTGTATATACATATTTGCTGGATAGCACTGTTTCTCTCCAACTCTTATTTTTATGCCAATCCTTCTGATTTCTTTCTCCAAATCCTCAATAAAGCCAATTGCCCCTTTCTCTTTCCTACACATGGGCACCATCTCACCCTGATTTACTTCGTTAACTCTTTCCCACCTACCCTGGCGTCACTTTAAATAGTTCTGAACACCCAGGGGGCAGGAAGGATTGACGATCATGTGACCACTGTTACATGTGTGTACACATGTTGGTCTATCAAATAAAATCCCAATAAAATAAATTTACATTT
This sequence comes from Aquarana catesbeiana, assembly GCF_042186555.1. Taxonomy (NCBI): domain Eukaryota; kingdom Metazoa; phylum Chordata; class Amphibia; order Anura; family Ranidae; genus Aquarana; species Aquarana catesbeiana. Next base: position 129,231,432 of record NC_133327.1, read on the forward strand.
TGGTTGTAACATGAGAAAATGTGGAGAATTTTAAGGGGTATAAATACTTTTTCAAGGCACTGTATATAGTCCAGTCAGCAATAAAATGTCTATGAGACCAATGATAAGAGTTAGGAGTAGTCCAATGTAGTCTCTGATCCGTGTAGGATGAGGTATTGTAAAGGGGAGGTGCGGGACCACCTGCGGCTGCTATCCTCAAATTTGTGACCCACTCTGTGTGTTTCAATAGAGATGAACAAAGGGAAAGAAGTGCCAGCTAAGTGTAGTATCCCGGTAAAAGTTTTAATAACAATGGATAAAAAAAATTCACAAGAGATATAAGATAAAAGGCTCATCTGGTGCAGAGCATGTAGGTGTAGATTCCTCCTTGATCCGACGTGCAGGACTGCTGTGATGTGTTCCAGCTGCTGGGAAAGAGGGATAGCCAGCTCAGGAGCCTGGAGGAGCCCTGGGAAGCCATGCTAACCTGTGTGGAACGCACACTGGAAGTGACGTCACCGGAAGAATGGAGGACCAGACAAGAAAGGAAGGCACAAGGCTATGCACTCGCCATCCCAAGCTGGCCATTCTTCTCTCCCAGCAGCTGGAACACATCACAGCGGTCCTACAGGTCAGATCAAGGAGGAATCTACACCTACATACTCTACACCAGATGAGCCCTTTTTTCTTATGTCTCTTGTGAGTGTTTTTTATCCACTGTTATTAAAACGGGATACTACACTTAGCTAAAATAATTGTGGGGTATTCCTGCTTCCTTACATACATAGTTACATAATAGGTGAGGTTGAAAAAAGACATCAAGTCCAGCCTATGTGTGTGATTATATGTCAGTATTACATTGTATATCCCTGTATCTTGCGGTTGTTCAGGTGCTTATCTAATAGTTTCTTGAAACTATCAATGCCCCCCACTGAGACCACCACCTGTGGAAGGGAATTCCAAATCCTTGCCGCTCATACAGTAAAGAACCCTCTACGTAGTTTAAGGTTAGACCTCTTTTCTTCTAATTTTAATGAGTGGCCACGAGTCTTGTTAAACTCCCATCTTCGAAAAAGTTTTATCCCTATTGTGGGGTCACCAGTATGGTATTTGTATATTGAAATCATATACCCTCTTAAGCGTCTCTTCTCCAGAGAGAATAAGTTCAGTGCTCGCAAACTTTCCCCATAACTAATATCCTCCAGACCCATTGTTAGCTTTGTTGCCCTTCTCTGTACTCACTCCATTTCCAGTACATCCTTCCTGAGGACTGGTGCCCAGAACTGGACGGCATACTCTAGGTGCGGCCGGACTAGAGTCTTGTAGAGCGGGAGAATTATCATTTTATCTCTGGAATTAATCCCCTTTTTAATGCATGCCAATATTCTACAGTAAACGTTTATGGGGAACTGTGTCAAATGCTTTTGCAAAATCCAGATAAACCACGTCTATGGACCTTCCTTTATCTAGATGGCAACTCACCTCCTCATAGAAGGTTAATAGATTGGTTTGGCAAGAACGATTCTTCATGAATCTATGCTGATTACTGCTAATGATACTGTTCTCATTATTAAAATCTTGTATACAGTCCCTTATCCCCTCCAAGCGTTTACATATTATTGATGTTAGGCTAACTGGTCTGTAATTCCCAGGGATGTATTTTGGGCCCTTTTTAAATATTGGTGCTACATTGGCTTTTCTCCAATCAGCTGGTACCATTCCAGTCAGTAGACTGTCAGTAAAAATTAGGAACAATGGTCTGGCAATTACTTGACTGAGTTCCCTAAGTACCCTCGGGTGCAAGCCATCTGGTCCCGGTGATTTATTAATGTTAAGTTTCCCAAGTCTAATTTTAATTCTGTCCTCTGTTAACAATGGAGGTGCTTCCTGTGATGTGTCTTGAGGATAAACACTGCAGTTTTGGTTACTGAAGCCCCCAGATTTCCTCGTGAAGATTGAGGAGAAGAAAAATTTAATACCTTCGCCATCTCCCTATCCTTTGTAACCAGATGTCCTTCCTCATTCTTTATGGGGCCAATATCCTCCCTTTTTTACTGTTTACATACTTAAAGAATTTCTTGAGATTTTTTTTGCTCTCCTCCGCTATGTGTCTTTCATGTTCTATCTTAGCCATCCTTATTGCACCCTTACATTTCTTGTTGCATTCTTTATAAAGTCTGAATGCTGATGATGATCCCTCAACCTTGTATTTTTTGAAGGCCTTCTCCTTTTTTTTTATATGCATTTTTACATTGGAGTTAAGCCATCCAGGACTTTTGTTCGCTCTTTTAAATTTATTACCCAATGGGATGCATTGGTTAATGCCCTTATTTAATATGCTCTTAAAGCAAACCCATCTCTCCTCCGTGTTCTTTATTCCTAAGATTTTATCCCAATTTATGCCTTCTAGCAAGGTTCATAGTTTAAGGAAGTTGGTTCTTTTGAAATTCAGTTTCTTTGTATTCCCCTTATGTTTCCTATTTGTGTGCTTTATACTGAAGCCAATTGAACTGTGATCGCCGTTACCTAAATTGCCCCGTATTTCCACATCCGTGATCAGGTCTGTATTGTTGGTAATCAGTAGATCCAGTAACCCATTATTTCTAGTTGGTGCGTCTACCATCTGACCCATAAAATTGTCCTGCAAGACATTTAGGAGCTGGCAAGCCTTAGAGGAATGCGTGGTTCCCTCCGCCCAGTCTATGTCTGGATAGTTAAAATCCCCCATTATGATAACACTTCCCATCCTTGCTGCTAACCCAAATTGTGATAGGAGCTCTGTCTCCCCTTCCTCTCTCAGGTTATGGGGCCTATAGCATACTCCCAGTATTATTTTTCCCTTAGCTTCATCCCTTTGGATCTCTACTCATAAGGATTCCACCTCCTCCCTAGCTCCCTTAGTGATGTCATCTCTCACATTCACTTGTACATTATTCTTGATATATAGGCATACCCCTCCCCCTTTTTTACCCTCTCTATCCTTGCGATAAAGGGTATACCCTTGAATGTTTGCCAGCCAATCATGAGAGCTGTTGAACCAGGTCTCTGAAATTCCCACAAAATCCAAATCCTCCTCGTACAACAGTATCTCTATTTCACCCATCTTGTCCGCCAGGCTCCTGGCATTGGTGAACATGCCACATAGTTTAGACCAGTCACATATTATCCTCTTATTGGGTGTTCCGAGATTGCAACTAGGACTTGCTACTATGCTTACCTTGGGTTTATGTGCTTTGGTCAACCTACCACTAATGCCCCCAATACTACCCTCTGGAATATGTTCTGCGCTGACTATCTCTACCTCTGGACCCTCCCCCCCATTGCCTAGTTTAAAAACCCCTCTAACTTTTTGGCCATCTTCATTCCCAGCTGATCTGCACCCTCCTCATTTAGGTGCAGTCCGTCCTTTCTATAGTACTGGTTTTCAACTCAGAAGTCGGCCCAGTCCTCCAGGAACCCAAACCCCTCTTTACTACACCAGCTGTTCAGCCACTTGTTTACTTCCCTAATCTCCCTCTGCCTTTCTGGTGTGGCTCGATGTACCGGTAGTATTGCTGAGAATACCTTGGAGGTCCTTTTCCTCCCAAGTCCCTAAAATCGTTCTTTAGGACACTCCATCTGCCTCTAACTTTGTCATTGGTGCCAACGTGCACCATGACAGCTGGGTCTTCCCCAGCCCTTCCCAGTAATCTGTTTACCAGATCCGTGATGTGCCGAACCCGAGCACCTGGTAGACAACATACTGTTCAGCGCTTCAGGTCTTTGTTACAGATTGGCCTCTCTGTCCTTCTAAGAATTGAGTCCCCTACCACCAGAATCTGTCTTTACTTTCCCTTTGCTTCCCCCCCCCACTCTCACTGGAAGAGTTCTTCCCCCAGCAGCTAGGAGAGTCCCTCAGCTTCAACAGTGCTGGTCCCTGACTAGTTTCACCAATGTCACTCAATGGAGTGTACTTATTGGGATGCTCCAGCCCTGGATCGGCCTCCCTGGCACTTCCCCCTCTACCCTTCCTAACTGTCACCCATCTACTCTTTGCTAGTGCCCGCACCTCTTTGTCTCCACCCGCCTCTGTGCTGGCCCCTGCCAGCACCTGCCATGTACGTTCCTGGCTCTCCTTTAGTATGGAGGGACTTCTCAGTGCTGACAGTTGCTTCCCCAGATTCAGAACCTGGGCTTCCAGGGAAACAATGTGCTTACATTTTGCAAAGCAGTATTCACCCTCGATCGGATGATCAAGGAACGCATACATGCCTCAAGATATACAGCGAGTCGCCTCTCCACACCCGCCGGGCATCGTACCTATTAAATTTAATGAGGATTGGGGATTATACCCTGTCCAAATTACCTAACAACCAGCTTCCTGACACTAATACTCAGCAAGACAATACACAGGTACTCAACAAGACAATACACAGGTACTCGCAGACCTACGTGCACTCGCAGACCACTCGCAGACCTACGTGCACTCGCAGAACTACGTGCACTCGCAGACCTATGTGCACTCGTAGATCTACGTGCACTCGCAGACCACTCGCAGACCACTCGCAAACCTACGTGCACTCGCAGAACTACGTGCACTCGCAGACCTACGTGCACTCACAGAACTACGTGCACTCGCAGAACTACATGCACTCGCAGACCACTCGCAGACCTACGTGCACTTGCAGACCACTCGCAGACCTACATGCACTTGCAGGACTACGTGCACTCGCAGACCTACATGCACTCGCAGAACTACGTGCACTTGCAGACCACTCACAGAACTACGTACACTCGCAGAACTACGTGCACTCACAATACACAAGTACTAACGATCCACACACACTACTGAGACAACACTCAGGTAGTCATAATACACAGGTACTATGACCCCTGTTATAACCTCCTGTTTTAAACTCTGGTTTTTAACACACCACTTAGACCAGTTCCACTTGGTCTAAGTTCCAACAAGCTCAAAGATGAGCATGCTCACAATGAGTTCTACACAAGGTTATATAGGCCTCAAGCACCTGTGACCAATTAACCACTCCCCTTAATTAGTAGGCTGAAGGAAGCAAGGAAAAAAAAGCTGTTTAAAAAGTGTCAGAAAAAGGTGTTAAAAAGCTACAAGGAAAAGCCCCAAAAAGATCCTAAAAATGCAACCCAGCAATCACCAGCAGTCAAAAAGCAAGACTTGTTCACTCTCCACTCAAGGTCCCCACTGTTTAGGTTCCAACCAGCAGTCTGGCCTACCCTTTGTTCTTACCTACATGATTGGAAGCCAGTCCCGCTCGCTACTTATCTTTAGCCAGGACCAGGAGCTGTTTTTGACAGCTCGGTTTTTGTGTTGAATGCATGAAGTGAGCGCACTCTCAGCACATAAACATCGGCAGCCCTGTGACGCATATGTGTGGTGCATAAGCGTTAAAGCCCACCTTTTTGCCCCCGCACATATGTGTTGGCAATCATAAAGGGGTTAATCTTTACTATGTCCCATGAGTTTTTGTGTCTGTCAGACTCTTCTGTCTATCACAGTAATTAAAGTTTATTTTGTGGTTACAAAGGACTGCGCCAAGTAGGCTCAGGTTCTATTTAATAATGACCTTTTTCTTCTGAGCTATGCTGACTGTACAGCACAATGTGTAGGGTGAGCAGTGTGAGTTTACCTATTTTTCTCTTTGAAATGTTGGAGGGTATGGATCAAGGGTCCTACTCTGCAGCAACTGCCAGGGGACAGATTTTTTTCAACTCTTACGCTTTCTAAAGGAAATGAACTGTAAGCTTCGGTTCACACTATGAACCGCATTTGCATCGCACAGGAACTGCACCGCATTCCTGTGCATTTCACATGCTATTCAGTGCGATGCGATTTGAGCCTACTCATTTTTCATCGGTTGTATCAGTAATTTTGTATCAATCTGGTGCAGGCAAACGCTCTGCATTTGCAACCTGCATTTGAAATGTCATTAGCAGCGGATTGCAAGGGCAGTGCGATTGGAATGTAGTGCGAGAAAAGTGCATTGATTGCAGCGTTTCCCACACTGCATTAGTGTGAACCTAGGCAAAGACTTTGTAAACCTTTCATTTTTAAGCACCTATGATATACTGTATTTAGCTGATTTAAACGGAACATTAATTTGGGCTTTAGTATCTTACATTACACTGTTATGATCCATTATGTCCAGTGTGGTGAATGACCATATTATTCCTCATCGCCAATGAAGTTTATGGTTGAATGGTTCCATCACAGGTACCATTAGTGCTTGTTCCATCACAGAATCTATTGTAAACAATATCCTTTATTATTATCATTATTATTTGAATTATCAGATTAAACTGTTGTTCACAAATACTTAAAGCGGAACTAAACCCTCCAATCCTTTTCAGACAAGGAAGCTGCCATCTTAAGCAGGCCATATATGGTCAAATTTCGAACTCATTTTCTTTTCAAAATCAGAAAGTTTGTTTTTTTAGTGATCCGATGGTGCCACCATTGATTTTGAAATTTGGCCGACCAAGCCTTCGATTTCACCTTATGTTGCTACAGAAAAGAATTTTCGTGGCCGGGAATCTTCTTTTCTCTCCGTAAATTTTCTTTTCTTATTACATTTCTCGCACGATTCTCCCATCATTGATTAGAAAATCATTTGTTTTTCTAAAAATTTCTAACATGTCCGATTCCTCAAATTTGATTGCCGCACGAAAATCGGCCTTGCTGCAGCCCACTAATGGTGCGAAATGTGTACGAAAATTCTTAGATACGACTTTCAAAAGAAAATTCTTTCGAATTTCGAACCGTGTATGGCCGGCATTAGCCTCTGTTTGATCTGCAGTTGCCATGCTGCTGCACATAAGATCAGTTATGACACCAGCCATTTGATGACTTGACAGTTCAGTTGGGAGCACAAGCTACCTTAACAGTTATTCACAGCATGCCTTGAATGTAATCATTTTGCGAAGCAGTTAAATCAATGGGTTTAGTTTTGCTCTATACATTGAAATAAAAAAGAAAATTGATATACTTTAGTCCTAAAGTTTTGTTTTTTTCATTTAGGACATCTGCTGATGATATGGCCATTGTGTCTCTCTGGTACTCATTTGGCTGTATGTACCTGATGTTATTACAGTGGAGATACAGTGCTGATGGAGAAAAGCTTTTCTCACAAAGTGGCTGCCAGTTGGTAAGTCGATTTAAGTCTAGCTAAAAAGAAAATGTATGTTCAGGTCAGCCAGTTCTCTTAGGGTGCCCTACTGTTAATACAGTTGTTGCGTTACTCTGAAAAACATGACCACACTTTTATTATTTGCTCAGTTATATCTCTTTGTGGTCATTGCTCCACTTCCTGACGTATGCTTTTACATTGTGTGCCTGCTTACCCACCTTCCTCACCCTTTCTCCTGTGCCTTATTCTGAATACTGTGGCAGCTGTGCTCTAAAAAGTTTAAAGTGGTATTAGGATATGTTCACAGTGAACGTGGGTTTGAAATTGTGCGAGTCCCTATTTTATAAATTCAAGGAAAATGAAAGTCCAGCACCACCCCCAAATGCACACCTAGCAGTAATAGCCACCTAAGTTCAGCAAATAGAGTGCTTTAGTGATCAGCCAGACAGCCCCATCTATCAACTGTCTGCCTGTAGGTAATCCTGGGTGTCCCTGAAACACTGAACACTGGTTTTACTGATGATTAACATAAAGTCAGATATAGAAACGTTGTGGGTTGTGTGCTAGTAATATGAGTTTCAAAGTTCAACACTTTTCTGAGCATGTGTTTGTAACCTAAACATATCTTCTTTTTAATCATATTTACTGCATATTTATTTTATTCAAGGGGACAAAATAGCTAGGCCATAAACACTTGTAATAGAAAAAAGCACCATAAAAGTGATCTATAAATTGCCTAAAAGAATGAAAACCTAAAATCTAATCCTAATCTTTTCTCTGCTTTTTTTTAAGATTGGTTTTAGTTTGAATTCCAGTTTTGTATATAATGTTTTGTTCATATTTTAGGTTTCCAGAATGGCAGACTGCAGACACCTAAAGCTCTTGTCTGTTCCTCAAGACCTTCCTTCTCATATCCAAGAAATACTTTTAGATTTCAACCACCTTAAACACGTGGGTAAAAACACATTCAAGCGGTACAATGGTCTGACCAATTTGAGCTTGAGATCCAACAGCTTAATTCTTTTAGAGAAGGATATCTTCCAAGATACAGTGAAACTAGAGTCATTATCACTACAGAATAACACTATCTCCTCTAACTACACTCAGGTTGGCACAGGCTTGCTATCTGCTTCATCTCTTAAGTGGCTGGATTTGTCTAGAAATAATCTTAATGGAGACATGGTGGCTACCCTTCTTAAGAATTTGACCTCACTGGAGTACCTTAATTTGGATTATAATGTTATTATGCGATTGGATGATTCCATCTTTGTAGGACTTGATTCCCTGAGGGAGCTGAGCCTTCAGGGTAATTATATTTATGAAATTGAAGTGGGGACATTTGACCGTCTTAAAAAACTTAAAACATTAAACCTTTCCTTTAACCTACTGCCATGCATTGTGGACTTCAGTCTGATACAGCTGAAGGTTCTCAATCTCAGCTTTAACCATATTGAATGGTTCCTGTCACGAGAAGTTGATGCTGACTTTCAACTGGAGAAGTTGGACATTTCCCACAACCAACTGTTCTACTTTCCACTCTTGCCAAAACACCATCACCTCCATACACTGCTGCTCTCTGACAATAACATGAAATTCTACGCTCATTTATTTGATGACAACTCATCCTTTGTTGATTATCTTATATTGGATAACAATACGCACAGTACAATTACTGTAAATTTATGGGAAGGGTCTATCTCAAGCAATCTCTCTAGTTTACAAATTATGGATATAAGCAAAAACCAGTTTAACTACTTACCAGATGATTTTCTTACCAACATGACCACTTTGTCTGAACTCAAGCTTAGCTGGAACTGCTTAGATACATTTGACTTGTCACATGGGCACATCTCAAATGTTCTTAATAATTTAGACCTCAGTAACAATAATTTGTGGGAGCTAAAAATTGATACCAGCTCTCAAAGTTTTCCACAATTACTTTACCTTAATCTGAGCAAGAACAGACTTCAGGACCTTCCTCAGAAAATCTTCCACACCATGACCAGGTTAGACACTTTGGACTTAAGCCATAACCTGATTCAACTGTGTTCTCATCTGGATTCTGCTACTGAAGATCAGGCTTGTGTGGACCTTAAGACAGGATCTATTAGGCATCTTCGACTAGCTGGCTGTGATTTAGATTTGGACACTCAGAATGTTTTCCAAGGCACAGAATTAACACATCTGGACATTTCATATAACCCTTTAAGAGGCCTTTATTTTTTGAAGGACACTGTCAGAACGCTAAAATTCCTTTCACTTCGAAATAGCTCATCTTTTATTGATAGAATCGATTTCTCAGACTTTTCGAGTTTGGTTACTCTTGACCTCTCAGAAAACAGTCTCACAACATTCCCTGAATCTTTGACTTATCTGCCTCTTCAGCATTTGGATGTCCGAAAAAACAAACTCATTTCAATACCCTTGTCTGGTTCTTATCAGCCACTCACAAGGAACCTTAACACTGTATTTCTAAGTGAAAACCCATTTGATTGCTGTAAACTGAGCTGGCTTGAAATACTTAGGGCATCCAGAAGTATCATTATCCCAGATTTCCAAGAAATGACTTGTAATTTCTCCAATATCTATGTGACTGTGCCAGAGTTACCTGAGACTGTTCTTTATAGCTGCAAGTGGAAATCTGGTGGCACCTTATTGTCTGTGCTGCTCACTGTGCCTGTCTCTGTAACCTTGCTTGTAGCACTCCTTCTCTTGTTTCTTACATTCAAGCAGCCAGTACTAAAAGTTTTAAAAAGACGTTTTAGGATGTCTTCCAGGTACTGATAAATATTGTATGTATTTGGTCAGTCCAACAGAAAAATGGTGCAAGTAAATAGTGATTAAAATATAAATGCTGTAATCAAGTGTTTAACTTTGGGGGCTATAATTGTATACAGCCACTGTAAGTGGTTGAGGCTCAAGTTGGGCTGATACCTGAGACTTTTGATGTGTGAGGAAATTTTAATTTTCAGAACATTCATTCAATTTTCAAATGGTTAGTAGGGTTAAGTTGACAATCATTTTTGACCATAGTGATGAGAAAATATATATATCAGGATGGAAAAATGTTTTCTTTTCTTATCCGATCAAACAAAATTCCAGCCATGAATGTGATTTCCATTTGTTAAAAATCGTACATATTGTAATGTGCATGTCCTAGGCACAAAATAAACCTGTTGAATAAGCTTGGGTTTCCATTCAAGTAGCAGGTCTGGTCTAAATGTAAGGGTTTTTGAAAGAAATTAGTTTACTTAATAATGCCAAGATCAAATGCTGCGACGAACATTTTTTTTAGAATTTCAAACAAAAGTTAAAATTAAATTTTACTAGTCTATGATCAGTCAATATTGCAATGAGGAGGAATAGAACAAAACAAAGACACTAGACATGTGCAGAATGGAAAAATTTGGGGTTTTTTCGGATAGATTTGTTAGGTTACTTATTTTGTTTCATTGATTAATCTCAGACTTTGTTTAGTTTAGTCTAGTTTAATTTAGTTTTGGTCGAAAAATGATCGACCAATTCGAATTCTGTGTAAAGAATAGCTGGTTTTTAAGGAGTGGGCCAGGAAGCCGGTCGCAGCGTCCTTAACATCCGATGACTCATCAGCTGTCAGCGGACTTCCCACTGAGAGCTGAAATGTAAACAAAAGAATGCCGGCAATAGAAAATTCAGAAAAGAAACAGATTGGGGTCCCCCCAAAAGCCATACCAAACCCTTATCTGAGTATGCAGGCCAGGAAAGGGGGGGAGACGAACCCCCGCCCCAAAGCACCTTGTCCCCACGTTGATGGGGATAAGGGCCTCTTCCCCACAACCCTGGGTTGTGGTTGTGGGGGTCTGCGGGCAGGGGGCTTATCAGAATCTGGAAGCCCCGTTTAACAAGTGGGCCCCCAGATCCTGGCCCCCCCATGTGAATGAGTATGGGGTACATAATACCCCTACCCATTCACCTAAAAAGTGGCAAAAAGTAAATAAAGACAGTACACAAGTTTTTGACAATACTTTTATTAAAAAATAAAAAACAATGTCTCTCGGTTTAGATCCATCATTAATCCCACTGAACCCAAAAAGAGAAAAAAAAATCCAGTCTCGTCGAAGGCTCCTCACAGACTCCCTGCTCCTCCATCTGACATTTCCTAAATAGCTAAGGGGCGGGGTCACCCGATGATGTCAGCAGGTGACCCTCCCCCTTGTGACATCACCGACTGGGACATGCTGGGTTGATGACGTCACAAGGGGGCGTTGTCACCCGTTGATGTCATCAGGCCGAAGTTTTTTTTTTTCTGGTCCGGCGGTGCGGTGGGTGGCGTGGCTGATGATGGATCTACATCAGGGAACATTGTTTTTTATTTTTTATTTTAAAAAAAGGAATTGTCAAAAACTTGTGTTGTGTCTTTATTCACTTTTTTGGTGAATGGGTACCCCATACTCATTCACATAGGGGGTCGGGATCTGAGGGCGCTCCTATTAAAGATGGCTTCCAGATTCCGATAAGCCCCCCGCCCAGGGTTGTGGGGAAAAGGCCCTCCGCCCCATAGCACACCCCCATGTTATGGGCATGTGGCCTGGTATGGTTCAGGAGAGGGGGGGTGCTCGATTGTCTCTACCCTCCCTTTCCTGACCTGCCGGGCTGCATGCTCAGATAAGGGTCTGGTATAGATTTTGGGGGAGACCCCACGCCATTTTTTTTTTTTAATTTTGGCGTGTGGTTCCCCTTAGAAACCATACCAGGCCCTTCGGGGCTGTTTTTTCCCCTGAATTTTCTATTGCCGGGAATTTATTTCATTCTTTTTTTACATTTCAGCTCTCAGCAGGAAAGTCCGCTGACAGCTAATGAGTCATCGGTTGCTAAGGACACAGCTTCCTGGCCTGCTCCTTAACAACCAGCTATCCTTCACACACCTTTTTCAACTGATCTGATTTAGAATCGTTCCGAAAATTTGTGATTAGTTAGAAAACGAAACAAAATTAAACTAATTTCAACCAAATTGGTTACTATTTCATCTGAATTCATCCGAATTTACATTTAGACCAAAACAAATTGCACATGTCTACAGTTCACATTTAATAGGTGTCACAGACATATATGAGTTTAAGAATAGTGTAGTGAGTGAGGAAGTATAAAAACAGCAGACACTACTGATAGCTCCTGCTAAAAGGGCAAAAATACAGAGCCTCCTCCAGATTCATATGCACTCCTTCACTGACATCGCCTCCTTCCTGCTTCCTTGCAGCCCTTGGTCTTTTGCTTCAAGAGAATTGGGCTTCTATATAGGGAAGCTTGCCCCCAATGTGACAGTGCTCCAGTCTGAGCAGCCAATTGCTATGCCTGGACACTCATGTGAGAGGGGGAGTGACATTATCCATCCAAATAAGTTCTGACACCTGAGCCTCCTCAGGCTGGTTTCTGCAGTAGAGAAGTGGTAAGTAAGCTCAAATAGGTGAGTATACCTTGCTGAGGTGTGGGCCATAAATAGACATACAGGCAGAAACTGAATTGGAAAAAGGACAGCCGCTCTTTAAGCACTTGGGTACCAGCATGCAATACATTGTTATTACCAGGACACTTTTGTGTTTTCAGTGCTGTGATAGGTTGGAGGGAGGGACTGGTAAAGAGAGACAGTAGACACTGAATGGTTGGTAAGGTGGATGAGCCTGGCACGAGCACTCATGATAATACTATCTAAAAAAAAAACAACAACAAAAAACATTTTGTAAAAAAGAAAAAAAAATCTATTCCTTACTTTCTGCTTTAAAATGCATCAAATAAAGTCCAAATAGTGCAGAAACAATGTAGGCTGTGCTCATGTATGCATTTTAAGAACCCTTTCACACTGAGCCGCCCCGGGCATCAGCGGTAAAGCGGTGCTATTTTTAGCGCCGCTTTACCGTCATTTTGCTATTTGGCCATTAGTAGGGCGGTTTTAAGCCCCACTAGTGGCCGAAAAGGGGTTAAATTTGCCCGCAAAACGCCGCTACAGCGGCGTTTTGCCGGTGTTATGGTAGCGCTGCCCCATTGTTTTCAATGGGCAGGGGCACTTTAGGAGCGGTGAGTCCTAATGCGCTCCAAAGAAGCTGCTGTCAGGACTTTTTCTGACGCCCTGCCAGCGCACCGCTCCAGTGTGAAAGCCCTCGGGCCCTCGCTGTTTCAGGGCGCTTTGCAGGCGCTATTGCAGGCGCTATTTTTAACGCTATAGCGGCTGGAAAGCGCTTCAGTGTGAAAGGGGTCTAAGGCTTAAAGCGGGGTTCCACCCAAATTTTGAACATTATCTCTATGCATTCTCTTCCTTGCCTAGATGCTGACATGCTGTGTAAAAAAATTTAAATCGCCGTAATTACCTTTTTTTTTCTAATCTTCTTAGCACTTCCTGGTTTTCCTCCCATGGGAGTAGGCGTGTTTCTAGCCTCTCCCAGACCTCCCACAGTCCCCTGGGAGCTAGTCTCAGGCTTCCCAGCATGCACTGTGCAACAGCGTCATCACAACATCTCGGTGAATGCTGGGAGCACAGCATTCACCGCATCCAGGAAATACATGCTTGTGGGCTTCAAATGCCCACAATGAAGATGGAAACCGCCTTCAGTGAATTTTATAAGTTATTCTTTACAACAAAATCGGACACAGGCGGACTTATTACACAGAACATGTGAGTAGATAATCATGAGAAGAAAAGTTTGTGAATGAACTCCAAAAAAAAAAAACGATAGATAGGTGGACCCCCGCTTTAAAGAGAGCCTGTCACCAGCTTCAAAAATTGCAGGTAAAATCACAGAAAAAACAATTACTTACTTGCTATGTATTTCTTTTCCACAAATGTTTTATTCACTTAAAATGTGCCTGTCTGGGGCCTGCTATTGCTGGGATGGTCCTGTGCTGTCTGTCCTGCGGGAAGAAGCCAGACAATCGGGAAGATCCAGGGGAGGACCCATCTTGGAAGGGACCATGCAACGCTGGTCTTAAGAAGGGCCTGGTGACTCGATTGGAGGACGCATCCTAAACTACTCTACCGCACAAGTACTGCCAGGTCGGCTTAAAGGTTCTGGTACTGTGTTTTGCTGTTCATCGAAAACTACTACATCCATGTTTGTTTCATCCGAGTCTGTGGCAGAGACTTTTGTTCGTGCTGTGTTCCGGCTGCTAGGTTAGTGAGAGAGACCTATCCGGGTGGGCAAAGATTTATTCCTGAGCTGAGGATATATTCATCCCAAAGATTTCAATTCCTTAGTGCTGCGCCAAGAAAAGGTATTTGAACTTCCCTGCAACTCTTCTTCTACCTATTTCCTGCTACTTCTTCCAGTTATCTCCCATTAAAGCATTGGAAAAAAGTACTCAAGTGACTGGTACCCACATTGTCTGATAATAAGCTCAACGGGACCCTAGACCCGGTACTGGTGAAATTACAGGTAAACAGGTGACGGTAACAGCCCGCTAAAAATCAGCAGCTCCACCATGAGTTACACCATGAGTTAGTGCTGCACATCATAGACCTCTTCTTTTCTGGGAGTGTTAATTACAGTCTGTGCGCCTGCAAATCTTCGGCGGCACTGCCCATTGATTTCAATGGGCAGGGGCGCTGTAGCCTGTACACTGTGAATCAGCTGATGATGAGATGATGAAATCATCATCTCATCATCAGCATCTTTGAGGCTACAGTGCCTCAAAGATGCTGCTTGCAGGACTTTTTGGAGCGTCCTGCAAGCACCACTCCAGTGTGAAAGTCCTGGGGCTTTCACATTGGAGTGAAAGGAGAGGCGCTCTACAGGTGCTATGCAGGCACTGTTTTTAGTGCTGTAGCACCTGTAAAGCTCCTCAGTGTGAAAGGGGTCTTATGAGCAGCAGATGAACTGGAATGCCCCCACCCTGCATAGCCAGGCACACCAGAGTCAGAGAACAATCCGTGGCTTTGTTTTTGTTATTTATTGAGGGTAATAACTTGGATAGGGATGGGAGGTTATGGGATGCCCACTTGACCAGAACTTCAACAACTTCAGGGACATCTTCCTTTATACAGTCTATTTACAGTCTCCTCACTTTCCTCCTGCACACACTTGCACGCTGATCCCAGCTGAATTACTGAATTACAGGCTCAGTCAGATTTAGCAATGACCCTTTGCAGGCAGGAACTTGCAGTCCCTTGTTGTGTAGCAATGTACAGTGATCAGCTTGTATTCCTTCTCCTGTGGCTACTGATCCCAGCACCACCTCTTCAGGCATTGACAACCCCCCTGGCTGCAGCTGCCCCTTTCACTAGCCCTCCAGGCTAACTTCTCCACAGCAGTCCTCCAGACTGATTCTTCACCAGCCCACCCGGCTGACTCTAAAGGAGATCCCCTGGGGAAGGATGAAGGCTTGGCCCACTGCTGTCTTCAGGGAGAACTGGCTACATGTGGCAGTCTCCCCCCTTGTAAGTCCTCAGTAGTGCCGTAGTGCTGAACTACTCACACTGTCCTCTCTCTTGCTCCCATGCCTCCAGGAAGGGCTTTCTCCATGTGTTGTGGCAGGATCCTTCCAGCCCCGGCCCAAGGTCCACCCATACAGTGTAAATGAGTGGTTTGCTGGAGCTGCCTTTTACTCCGAGGATACAGTGGCTGTATGAACACAGCTGCAGGTCCTAATTTGTCAGGTGTGCAGGTGCGGATGAGTGGCCCGAATGCATACCCTGTGTTTGGGGTCATACACCTGCATCCACACCTGTCTTAATGACTACCTGCGGCTGCGCTCATACAGCTGCTGCTTCCCCATAGCATAACATTGGCTGCCTGCACACAGCAATTGCCACATTTTAAATAAAAACACAGATTCATACTGTACAGGCTACAGCACCTATGTGAATGAGCATGAGGAGGACATGGTATGAGGGAGATGAGACTGGAAGAGGAGGACATGGGATAGGGCGATGGGACTGGAAAAGGAGGACATGGGATGGGGGGGTGGGGCTGTAGGAGGAGGAGGACATGAGATGGAGAAGGAGGAGGACAAGGGATGAGGGAGATGAGACTGGAGGAGGAGGAGGAAGAAATTGGATAGAGGAGATGGGACTGGAGGAGGAGGATGAGGGCATGGGATGGATGAGATGGGATTGGAGGAGGAGGAGGACTGGAAGATGAAGACATGGGATGGAAGATATCTTAAGTTGTAAGAGTGTTAAAATAAAAGTGAGTGCACTGAAGGACTCGGTAGGATAACCAGTGGTTGAATTCGGTGGGATGGCCATTGGGCGGGCCCTGGGGAATGTTGGTGGTCAGGCCTGTGGGGCCCAGGCCTAAACCTGTGTAAGGGGCTCTAAAATTTCTCATGGCTGCCTTAACCACAGACATTTGTAAAATATATTACTAAAGCACTGATAGGCGTATAACAAACAACCTAAAAACTATAAATAATGTGACTAATTATATTAATGAAAAACAGCTATTTAAAATGTGTTCTGGCACCACATGTATAATTGAATAACAACAAATAAGAGTGCGCTAAATTTCAAATATATGCTTCATAATAAACTCCAGTGAGTAAGTGACAAAAGGTGATCTTAAAAGATATATGCAAAAAGTCCACATGCACAATAATATAAATAAAACTCTTGATTGCTGAAGAGACATGAATAAACTCAATTCGTGCTCTGTGACAGTCTCTGCAAAGAATAAGTGCTGACAGGTAATCACCACTAGGGATGAGCCCAACCCCCCCCCCCCAGTTCGGATTGCAGCAGAACATGCGAACAGGCAAAAAATTTGTTCGAACACGCAAACACCGTTAAAGTCTATGGGACACGAACATGAATAATCAAAAGTGCTAATTTTAAAGGCTTATATGCAAGTTATTGTCATAAAAAGTGTTTGGGGACCCGGGTCCTGCCCCAGGGGACATGTATCAATGCAAAAAAAGTTTTAAAAATGGCCGTTTTTTCGGGAGCAGCGATTTTAATAATGCTTAAAGTAAAACAATAAAAGTGAAATATTCCTTTAAATTTTGTACCTGGGGGTGTCTATAGTATGCTTGTAAAGTGGCGCATGTTTCCCGTGTTTAAAACAGTCCCTGCACAAAATTACATATCTAAAGGAAAAAAATCATTTAAAAGTACTCATTTAGTCATTTAAAAGTAGTAAAGAATTGTCAGTCCCACCAATACACATAAAAGTCATTGAAAAAAATGGCATGGGATTCCCCCACAGTCCATTACCAGGCCATTACCAGGCCCTTTGGGTCTGGGATGAATATTAAGGGGAACCCTGAACCAAAATTAAAAAAAAAAAAACTGCGTGGGGGTCCCCCCAAATTCCATACCAGGCCCTTCAGATCCTATGAAGAAGTCGATATGACGAAACATGTCGCAGGCGTGGCTGTACGGCAACCCAACATCTGCGCATGACGCTTGACGCTTTGGTGTTTGTGTCTGGTCAGCTGATATCACCTCGTAGCGCTGAGGATCCATCGAGGGGAGGGGTGAGAGTTTAAACCACATCCCGGGTCCGCCGTGACCATTAGCACACTGCCATCACCTGTTATAAAGAATGTCTTGCTCATGCCTTTTTATATTAGTTTAAATGTGAGTACAATGTTAGGAGACCTCTTTTGATTTTATCCAATAAATGTCTTCAAAATTTTATCACACTATAGGAGGCAATATTTCTTTTACATGGTGATACAACCTTACCTGATGAGAAGCATTGCCCATTAGGGAATCCCATCTGTCCGGGTCCCACGTGTTCCAGCTCGTGTTACCCCTTGGGGGGACCTATACAAAGCTTATATGCCGCGCATGAGAATGCAAGGCATATATATCTGGGGAGTGCGGCTTCATTAGGGTGATCCACAGTCACAACCGGTGTGGTGGAGGAGAATGTTTACAGCAACAGAAGATTTTATTGCACACTCACCTCTCATGCTGCGCTTCCTTTTTTTGCAATTAATTGTTCACAGGTTGGACTTTATTAATCACTGTTTGTAGTTTGGACTTTCAGTTGTAATATTATCACAGGGTTCAGTCACTGTGTTATCTATTAATATTTTATGTTCATCTTCACCATTTATTAAGTCACTCAGTCAGTCATCCTAATCTTTGATAATTTTCTGGCATATGTTTCACAGTTTGATTATTTAGTTTTATTCATTGTCAATTTGCAACATCACTCTGAAGATTCGTTCTGGTATGGATATTAAGGGAACCCACGCCAAAATTTAAAAAAAAATGGCGTGGGGGTCCCCCTCAAAATCCATACCAGACCCTCCAGGTCTGGTATGGGTTTTAAGGGGAACCCCGTGCCAAAATTTAAAAAGAAAATGGCGTGGGGGTCGCCCCAAAAATCCATACCAGACCCTTATCCGAGCACACAATCTGGCAGGCCGCAGGAAAAGAGGGGGGATGAGAGAGCGCCCCCCCCTCCTGAACCATACAGGCCACATGCCCTCAACATGGGGGGGTGCTTTGGGGTAGCCCCCACAAAGCACCTTGTCCCCATGTTGATGGGGACAAGGGCATCATCCCCACAACCCTTGCCCGGTGGTTGTGGGGGTCTGCGGGTGGGGGTAATGTCCCCCGGGTGACCATGCTCTAACGCACAGGGACATCCCTATGGCTTCCCCGTAGCGTCAGAGGGGGGCATTGTCACCCGGTTACATCACCGGGTGGCCCCGCCTCCCTCTGACACTACGGGGAAGCCATAGGGATGTCCCCGTGTGTCAAAGGGGCGGGGTCACCTGGCGACATCACCGTGTGGCCCTGCCCTCAGTTATAAAATAACTGTCACCTCAGAGGACGGTCATTACGGCAGGTGCCTCCCATGGAGGTGGATCGGTGGCGTTGTGCAATTTTTTTTCTTTTTTGGTCCATCGGCGGAGCAAGAGAAGAAGAAGAGGACTTTGTGGGACATTTTTATTTTTTTTAATTTTTAATAAAGGACTTGTCCCCAAGCCGTGTTATGTCATTTTTACCATTTTCACACTTTTTTTGTGAAATGGTAGGGGTACATCTGTACCCCGTTACCATTTCACACAGGGGGGAGGCTGGGATCTGGGGGTCCCCTTGTTAAAGGGGGCTTCCAGATTCCGATAAGCCCCCCACCCGCAGACCCCCACAACCACCGGGTAAGGGTTGTGGGGATGAGGCCCTTGTCCCCATCAACATGGGGACAAGGTGCTTTGGGTGGCTAGCCCAAAGCACCCTCCCCATGTTGAGGGCATGTGGCCTGGTACAGTTCAGGAGGGGGGCGCTCTCTTGTACCCCCTCTATTCCTGCAGCCTGCCAGGTTGTGTGCTCGGATAAGGGTCTGGTATGGATTCTTGGGGGGACCCCCACGCCACTTCTTTTTTTAATTTGGCACGGGGTTCCCTTAAAAATCCATACCAGTCAGGTCTGGTATGGATTTTGAGGGGGAACCCCATGCCATTTTTTTTTTAAATTTTGGCGCGGGGTTTCCCTTAATATCCATGCCAGACCTGAAGGGCCTGGTATGAAATTTGAGGGGACCCCCACGCAATTTTTAAAAAAAATTTTGGTTCGGGGTTTCCCTTAATATTCATACCAGACCCAAAGGGTCTGGTAATGGACTGTGGGGGAATCCCATGCCGTTTTTTTCAATGACTTTTATGTGTATTGCCGGGACCGACAATTTATTATAGCCGCGAGTTTTAAATGACTTTTTTTCCTTTAGAAATGTAATTTTGTGCAGAGACTGTTCTAAACACGGGGAACATGCGCCACTTTACAGGCATACTATAGATACCCCCCAGGTACTGCTCACACAATCACTGCTCCCGAAAAAACGTCCATTTTTAAAACTTTTTTTTGCATTGATACATGTCTCCTGGGGCAGGACCCAGGTCCCCAAACACTTTTTATGACAATACCAAGCATATAAGCCTTTAAAATGAGCACTTTTGATTTCTCCCATAGACTTTTAAAGGGTGTTCTGCAGCTTTCGAATTTGCCGCGAACACCCCAAATTGTTCGCTATTCGGCGAACAGACGAACACCCGATGTTCGACTCGAACTTACGTCGAGTACGTACTTACATTCGGCTCATCCCTAATCACCACCACCTCCGTGGGCAATGCCTGCTCACCTCAAAAAAAGACCCCCTTGGGGGGGTCAGAGGCGGCAGATTGGGGATTGGGCCTCCCGGTGGATCAGGAGGCCTGGTAAGAGCGGCGGGGGGCGGCGGGAGGGTGGGACGTCCCCTCCCGCTCCTCCGGTATAACAGCCGAGCGGCGCCGCATCGGTTGTTATACTTGAAAAGCCGATCGCCCACTCTAAAAAACAGTACCGGGATGATGCCTGCAGCTGCGGGCATCATCCCGGTATAACCCCCAAAAGCCGAGTACGCACATCTGCGTACGCTCGGCGGGAAGGGGTTAATTTACCCTTTTAACCACTTCAGCCCCAGAAGATTTTACCCTCTTCCTGACCAGAACACTTTTTGCGATTCAGCACTGCGTCGCTTTAACTGACAATTGCGCGGTCGTGCGACGGTGCACCCAAACAAAATTGACGTCTTTTTTTTCCCACAAATAGAGCTTTCTTTTGGTGGTATTTGATCATCTCTGCGGTTTTTATTTTTTGCGCTATAAACAAAAAAAAGAAAAAAAAAAAAACGCATTATTTTTTACTTTTTGCTATAATAAATATCCCCCAAAAATATATTAAAAAACGATTTTTTTTTAGGCCGATATGTATTCGTCTACATATTTTTGGTAAAAAAAAAATGCAATAAGCGTATATTGATGGGTTTGCGCAAAAGTTTTAGCGTCTACAAAATAGGGGATAGTTTTATGGCATTTTTATTATTACATTTTTTTTTAATTAGTAATGGCGGCGATCTGCGATTTTTATCGGGACTGCGACATTATGGCGGACACGTCGGACAATTTTGACACATTTTTGGGACCACTGGCATTTTTACAGTGCTATAAAAATGCATTGATTATTGTAAAAAATGTCACTGGCAGTGAAGGGGTTAACCACTAGGGGGCAATTAAGGGGTTAATGTGTTCCCTATTGTGTGTTCTAACTGAAGGGGGAGGGGACTGTGTAGGGAAAGAGATAGATCGTTGTTCATACTCTGTATGAACAGACGATCTGTCACTTCTCCCCTCAGAGAACCGGAAACTGTGTGTTTACACACACAGATCCCGGTTCTCCGTGTGCCCCGAGCGATACATAACGTCGTTTCGCCCAGCCGTGCCATTCTGCCGCAGTACAACTGCGGCAGATGGTCGGAAAGTGGTTAATATAGTGATAAAATAGTATGTAACAATTTACAGAATATATAGGAGAATTTAAAATCAGTCTCTGTTCTTTTAAGGGGCTCATGATTTAATGTACATGGGACATTTTCACAGACACTAAGGCTGCACATACAGGAGTCAGTTTTTTTTTTTTTTTTTTTTTCATTCAACCAGTGTGCTGAACAAAAAAAAAACAGACTCGCTTCCCCCATCCACACGTACTCGTCACAAATAATTCTATGCTGGTAATTCTATGCTGGTGATTCAGTACAATTTGAGCTTTGTAGATGGAAAAGGCTGACTGTTAGACAAGTCATAATTATGTCAGTGGTCAAGCTACTTTTATGGCAGAAATTTCAAGTCAGATTAAAAAAAGGGTAAAAATCAGTCTAGTACCTTCACCTTTTATGCCTTCAGGATGATGCACAGCCAGAGGAGATACCATGAACATCCAAAATAGCAAAAACCGCCAGCACACCAAAGGTTAAATATCTGAAATCTTTACTAAGATCTTGTAATAACAACATAGCTTGTGCAAAAGAGAATGTAAAACTGGCGGTTTTACAGTCTCTTGCACAAGCTATGTTCTTACAACTAAGATCTCTGTCAAGATTTGAGATCTTTATCATTTGGTGTTCTGGCCATTTTTGCAAGTTTAGACTGAAAAAAGAAATGTGTCCATTGAGTTCAAACAAGAGATAAATAAAATAAACAGATCAACTTCAGTACAAGCAGCCTGCCCAGAGATGCTGAACCATCTGACATTCAATCCGTCTAAGGCTGGTTTAAAGCGTTTGTAAACCCAACATTTCATATTCCTGATATGTGCCTGCTGTACCATGTACAATGGAACCTCGGATTGCGAGTAACGTGGTTAATGAGCGTTTCGCAATACTAGCTATTATTTTTTTTTAAATCCTGACTCAGTTTGCGAGTGTTGGTTTGCAAAACGAGCAGGATTCAAGCTTCTGTGGTGTACAGTAATGCATTTGGCCAGAGGTGTGGGGGCGCCAGTGAAACTTGGAGCTGTTCGGAGCCTCTTGGAAATTCTCAAAAACACTCGGAAACACTCAGAAATACTCCGTTCCCGAGTGTTTCCGAGCCTTTCCAAGGGTTTCCGAGTGCATCCGAGTATTTCTGAGTCTCTCCGGCGCTCCCCCACCTCTGACCACATATGGTATTGCATGCAATAGAAGTCAATGTGGAACGAATTATCATAGTTTCCATTGACTTCTATGGGGAAATTCGCTTTGATATGCGAGTGTTTTGGATTACAAGCATTCTCCTGAAACGGATTATCCTCGTAATCCAAGGTTCCACTGTACTTGTATGAAAAAGTATCCTGTTCTCTTTGTATTACTTCCTTTGTGTGAAATCACTGGTGATCATGCCAGTCCCTCTGCTTTCCTAATAAAAACTGACCACACCAAGCAGGAGAACACAGGTCAGTTCTCTAGCTGTGCTGGGAACTCAGCTTGCTCTCCTCCAATTATCAGACTTGTCCTGACAACCCCCCATCCCCCTTTCCCCCTGCACAGCCTTTCAATGGAAAGCTCGGTGTGCTGTTGCTTCTCCTCCCCCAGCTCTTATGCAGCTGAGAACAGAGGGAATGCGATCACTTATTAAAAAAATATTATAAATACCTTTTTTCCCTTTTTATATCTATACACAGATGTTTTGTTTTTCATTTCTATTTTAAACCAAATGGGTTGTTTTATAAGGTGATTGTTTTACAATCACTTTAAGTCTAGCTGTACATGACCCAATAAACATAGGCAATGTGAGTGACTATAGCACTGCTTGACACAATTGGCACATGTTGAAGCTTAGCTCTGCAACAAGTTCTACTGATCATCTAAGGTGACTTATCTCAGAAAGAGATTTCTAAACATTTTTTTATAACTGAATGTATATTCCTTTTACTATGAGGGAAAGGGAATAAAGCTTTCCCAGTACATATTCATCCATCTGCTGAAGAAGATTGTGGTGTGTAATTGACAGTACACAAGCCTTTCTATGGCAGCCAGATGTCCCACTAATCACCATAGTTTGTCAGAAATCTGCCCATCTTTGACCGAACTGAGCATCAGAAATTAAAACTGGTATATGTAAAAATCTTTTATTTGTTACTATTACTGTCTTTTTTGCCTTGAGTTCTCTATTAGAGGAGAGCTGCCACAGATCTTCCAACACAACCCACTCTAGTAGGAACAAAGCATTCTTGCCTTTTTGAGTACTTTCATAAGATATGTAATTAAATCCTTCACATACAGAGTCACTAACAAAGCTTAAGTGAGGGTAATGGGAAAAGCATGAAACTAATCAAGATGTAGAAAGGTAAGCAGGCAGGCCTGCCCAACCCCGGGCCATGGATTGGTACTGGTCCGTGGCCTGTTGATGACCGGACCGCACCGCGGGAGGTGAGCGGCAACCATGGTACAGACCACGGTCACTGCTCACCTCCCACTGTGTGGCCATGTCTGTATGTTCTCTCCCGGTAGAGCAGGAGATCTGCACAGAGAGTAGGAGTCTTCTCATATTAACAAGCCAGTAATCACCTGCTTGTTAATATGATACGTTGGGCAGCTCCCGCCCTCCGTCCAGATCTGCAGCTCCTCCTGCCCCCTACACTGCTAATAGGATGACATAGTCGGTGGGGTGGGAGAGTCGGGAGAGAACACACATTCTGAATCCTGCCTCTGCACTGCCAAAGGTAGGACTGTGCAAGGGAGGCAGAGAGTGAAAGGGGGTACTGTGATTAGAGAGAAAAGGGGGTGGGGCATAACTGCAAGGGGTATTGTGATGGTGGGGGGACTGTGATGTAAAGGAGGTTGCACTGTATATAATTACAGTGGCCCTTTACAGTGCAGTCCCATTTATATCCCAGTGCCCCTTTACAGTGCAGTTCCCTTTTACATCACAGCTCTCCTTTTACATTACAGTGCAGTCCCATTGCCATCACCCCCCCCCCCCCCCCTTTACAGTGCAGTCAGTGTTACATTAATGTAAAGGGGACTGGACTGTAAAATGCCACTGTGATGTAAAGGGGACTGCACTGTAAAAGGGCACTATGTAAAGGGGAGCTCTGATGTGAAGGGGAACTAAGGACACTGCCGGACTGCTTCATAGGGGGAACTGTGGGGCCGCTATAAAGGGGAACTGTGATGTGAAGGAGGACTGTGGACACTGATATAAAGGGGGGACTGTGCTGTAAAAAGGGTGGCTGAGGACTGACTTCTCAAATATTATCCTGCCACCAACTGCCCCCGCACCTCCCCAGGCCCCCCCCCCCCCCCGGAAGAATTGGCTGCCATGAAACCGGTAAAGGGTAGAGGGTAAAGCAAAAGGATTGCTATAATGCCTCTTTCCCAAGCTGCACATGCTTTAATTTAATCCCCTCTTGTTCCAATCAGCCCCTTGAAGTGAAGAGAAGAAACCCTGGGTATGTTCCAAGTGGTATCAGTTGGTGGTTACACAGGGCTAAAGACTCCTCCCATCCCCATGTTGCATGTGGATAGAAAGCAGAGGGGGATCAAGGTACATCCATTCTTGATCCCCTCTCTGTTCAGTGAATACAGAAGTGCACAGCTGTGAACGCTTCTTGGTTCACAGTTGTCAGGTTCTGACCACTGTGGTTGGGTGAGGAGATCGGGTCTCCATAACAATGATCTGTCACACCATTGTTACTCTCTAACCTTGAGAAAGCCTCACTGCTGTCCATTATTGCAATATGTAGCAGTAACATACATATAAAAGAACAAACAATGGAGGTAGTGAAACTTTTCTTGGTGTACCTCAGACCATTCTCCAGAGATTTATATAACTGACCTGAAAAGCGGGAGGAGGAGTAGCAGTTTGCATTATGAGGGAAAATGACTGCGTTGTCCTAATGTTTAATGGAGTAGACAATGATCCTTCATAGAAATGTATTATATCTTACCGTGTTCTTGTATTGCATTTATTAATAACATCAGACTTTAAACCAAAGCAGTGTTAATTGTACAGTCAGTGATGGCTAGTGTTTAAAAACATGTTGCCTACAAGTATAATGTATAATTTCTCAGCATACACTAAACTAACAAATGTCATTTCCATACCTCCCAACTTTTTGAGATGGGAACAAGGGACACCTATTAGCAAAAGTATATAGGTATAGGACACACACACACACACACACACACGTGCTTTTTTTTACCACTTCTATACCTTTATACTGCTTCTGAATTTTACAAATGTAGCAATTTAGAAATTGAATGAATAGTTTAGCACTGGTAAACACTAATATATATATATATATATATATATATATATATATATATATATATATATATATATATATATATATATATAAATATATATTATCAGATCAAAATGAGGGACAAATGAGGAGCAAAGAGAGACAGAGGGACTTTGTTATAAATCATGGACAGTCCCTCGAAATCTGGGACAGTTGGGAGCTATGCATTTCTGTAAGCAACATATATGCTGTAAATTAACTTCATTTTTGGGCAGACAGCTGATGATTCGTTTTTTGCGTCCATTCACACAAATGAGGTGGATTTAGGTATCTCTTCAGCAGAGACATTGTATTCTGACAGCAGGACTCTTAAAAAATACAATAATAGAAAATATTACAATATATTTTAAAAAATATTACATAAACCCTACCCCCCCCCCCCCCCCCCACATGCAGTTTGTGCAATACATATTAATTCAATTAACCATTTGAGCTCTTTAAGGTTTTACCCCCTTTACTGTATGACCAGGGCATTTTTTTGCTATTCAGCACTGTGCTACTTTAATTGGCAATTGCGCAGTCATGCAACACTGTACACAAATGAAATTTTTAGCATTTTTTCACACAAATAGAACTTTATTTTGGTGGTATTTAATCATCACTAGGTTTTTTTATTTTTTGCTATATAAACAAAAAAAGACCAAACCTTTACAAAATAAAACCCCAATATTTTGTACATTCTGTTATAAAACATATCCAATAAAATCAAATTTCCTCATAAATGTATTCTGCTACATGTCCTTGGTAAAAAAAAAAATCCCAATAAGTGTATATTAATTGGTTTGAGTGAAAGCATCTACAAACTATGGTATATACAGTATATTTGATAATTGATCAATCCTGATGTACTGACAGGCTCATTTCTTGTGACCCTAAAATGCCAGGACATTACAAATATCACCCAAATGCCCTCATTTTGCCAAGTAGACAGTCCAAGATATTTAGCAAGTGACATGTTGAGTTTTTTGAAGGTGTAATCATTTTTTGTCACAATTTTTTGGAAAATGGTTAAATTAAATAAGGTGGCGTTGATTAGAGATAATGATTGGGATTGACTATGTTAAAAAAAAAAAAATCAATATTTTTTTAGTCAACTTTTCAAACATTTTTTAATCTTTTTAAGACACTGTACTACTCTGGGGGGGGGGGGGGGGAGCGACATGGATATTGTTTACAAGCCGGTACTGGCTTGTGAAAGCATCAGAATAAACCGATCTTGGTTTAAACAGATGCTTTGGAGGGAGAGAGACCCGGTGTGTAATAGACACCAGATCTCTCCATAAAGAGGACCTGTCACTGCCTCATCTATTACAAGGATCTTGTTCATCCCTGGTGATAGCAATAAAGTTTATTAAAAAAAAACAACTAAACACTAAAGAGACAATGTAAAAAAAAAAGTTTAAATAAAATAAATTCAATTTAAAAACTTAAAGCCCCCCCTCACAAATATGAACGTGTACGTCGGTCCTGCACACATATGTAACTGGTGATCGCACCACACATGTAAGGTATCACAGCGAATGTTAGAGCGAGAACAATAATTCTAGCACCAGACTTCCTGTGTAGCTCTCAACTGTTAACCTGTAAAGGTTTTGAAAGCATCGCTTATGGAGATTTTTAAGTATTGTGGTTTGTCTGGCGTGCGCAATTTTATATTTCAATGTTTTTATTGAAAGTAAGAAAATACAAACAGTTGAAAATGTCACATAAAAGAACATATAGATTTCTCAGGTATACATAGCTATAAGAACACGGGTACATTAATGATGTTTGGAAGAACGATCTAAAAAAATCATCAACTATAGATAACTTAATACCAGAGAGCCCTCTGGTAAACACCCTAAGATGTAAGAACAGTGAACAGTCATCAATGCAAAAATTGATAAATACAAACTAGGTCCATATTGAACCAAAGTAGCATCAAAGCGTATAACGTGCTGTGGGGAAAGCATTGTAAATAGACATTTCACAATAGGGAGTAGTAGGAAGGGAAGTGAAGGTAGGGGATGGAAAGGGACCATGGATAGGAGAATATAGGGAGGGCATGTGCAGTTTTAAAGTGTGATGTTAGGTATCTATTTACTCGGCATAACATCATATTTTACCAAACAATAGGGCATTATAATTGCATTTGTGTGCACTAAAAGTATTTAAAATTGATTTTTTTCCAAAAATGTGCTTTTCAAAAACCACTCTTTCTACAATTTTGGGGTCATCATAGTTTTATGTTGTTTCAAGGGCACAATTTTGAATCCTGACATATTTGTTATTTATTATTTCAAAAATCTTCATTTTTTTATAGTTAACAGAAATTTCTGAGATTATAATGTGATTGTGTGCACTGCTTTATTGTAAAAATTCTCAGGTTTCTGAAAATGTATAGTTTTGGTGTTCTTGTACATTTTCAAGTCAAAAATTTGCATTTTATCTTTTGTGAAAAGCATAAAAATAAAACTTGGTACAGAAAGGTAGAAGCCCAGTGGGATTTGAATTAAATAGTTTCAAAAACACACAGAAAAGCTGGTAAATGTGACCATGAAGAGGTTAACGCTTCAATGATACATTTGAACAAGAGCAAAGAGGTGTGAAAGATGCATGTTGTGTGGTTTCCTGCTAAGTCACTCAAATAAGCAGCCACATAGGAGGCAAAGTACTGAAACTTCACAGTAAGGACATTTCAGTTTGTGAGAACTATAGTTCATTCTACACTTATAAGCTCAACTGTGACCTTTAACTACCCATGCCAATACAATTCGCTAGTGGAAATTGCACTCGTTGGCAAAGTTTGTGTTCTGTTTTTTAAGGTCATTTAGCTAACTGGCATATTCCCCACAAGGATATACAATTCAATACATTCTTCAAACTAGTGGCTGGACTGGGTCACAATCCTGAACATCCAAGAAAGCCTTGCTTTTGAAGTAAACCTGTTTCTTTGAAGCAGGAAATGCTCTAAATAAAAAGGTAAAAGGGTAAATGGTTTCTTTTCTTTCTTTTTTTTTTATTTTTGATGTAATCATCTTTCTGCATGCCTCATTTATGAACAAATCATCAACAATTACTTTTGATAATAGTTTGCAGCAAGAAACGCTTTTTCAGGGATCGTCTGAAAGTGGATAAAGTAAGAGAAAATCGGACGGATTGGGGTAGAGCATTCCAGAGGATGGGAGAGGCTCTGGAGAAGTCCTGAAGGCAAGCATGGGATGAGGTGACAAGGGAGTTTGAGAGCAGGTGGTCTTGGGAGGAGCGAACAGAACGATTAGGTTGGTATTTTGAGACTAGGTTAGAGATGTAGCTGGGGGCCAGGTTGTGGATGGCCTTGTAAGTTATAGTTAGTATCTTGAATTTAATTCGGTGACTGAGTGTCAGCCAATGGAGGGATTGGCAGAGGGGTATAGCAGACACTGAGCGGTTTGTGAGGTGGATGAGCCTGGCAGCAGCGTTCATGATGGACTGAAGTGGGGATAGCCTATTTAGAGGTAAGCCAATGAGGAGGGAGTTGCAGTAGTCGAGGCGGGAGATGACCAGGGAGTGGATTAGAAGCTTTGTGGTGACATTGGTTAGGAAGAGGCATATCTTGGAGATGTTGCGGAGGTTGAGGTGGCAAATTTTGGATAGTGATAGAATGCGGGGCTGAAAGGTTAGTTCAGAGTCCAGGATTACGCCTAGGACCTTGGCGTGGGGAGATGGGTTGATAGTTGAGCCGTTGCTATTGACAGAGAAATCAGGGGAAGTGGCACCTGAGGGAGGAAATATCATGAGCTCAGTTTTGGATAGGTTGAGTTTGAGGAAGTGATGTGACATCCAGGCTGATATGTCTGCTAGTAGGTCCTCAGACCTATTGGTTGGTCAGTTGATTTCTGTCAACATCTTCCTCAAACATCAGAAAAGAGTGGCTGCATGAGCAGTCTGGAGTTCTCCTTTACCATCAAATGAAGAAAATTAGTCAAGAGTATTTTTTATGAGAGCCAAACACTGATCCATTGTATGCCAATTGATTGAATTTACTGGAACCCAAAGAACCCAGGACTTTGTTAAAACGGAGCTCCACCCAAAAGGGGAAGTCCTGCTTTAAGGCCTCCTTCCCCCTCATCTGTACGAAATGGCAATTTTCTTTGGGGGGGGGGGTATCTGGTTTTGGCAGGTGCCAGCTCCCACTTCCACTCGGACCACCTAGGATCGCCTGGGAAGTTCAAATCCCCCCTCCCCACAGTCACAGGTCCCAGAAGACGGTGGGACCATTCACAAAGCACTGCGCAGGTCACTCCCGCGCGGGGACAAAACACAGATGGAAAGAACGTCTTGGGTGAGCACATCGCTGGATCCCTGGACAGGTGATTATCTGTTAATTAAAATTCAGCAGCTACAGTTTACACAAATATGACTGGAGCTCCTCCTTAAAGTGGCAGTAAACCGCAATTAACTGGTTCCTGACCAGCCAATGCAGTTATACTGCGGCAGGTTGGCTCCCCTGGGCGAGCCATCATAGCTGTACGTCGGCCGCTTTAAGAGAACTAGGGGGCGCACGCACGCCGCTGGAAGTGCGTGCACACCCGCGGCGTGACGACGGAGCCTATGCGTGTGCCCGGCAGACACGATGTCCCCCGGGCAACCGCGATGTCCACCGGGCAACTGCGATCGCTCCTGAGAGAGAATGGAGGTCTGTCAATGTAAATAGATCTCCGTTATATCAGGGGTGAGGAGACTGATCAGTTGTTCCTAATGCTTAGGAACAACGATTGGTCTCCTCCCGCAGGCAGTCCCTCCCCCCACAGTTAGAAACACTCCCTAGGTAACACATTTAACCCCTTGAGCTCCCCCTAATGTTAACTCCTTCCCTGCCAATGACATTTATACAGTAATCAGTGTTTTTTTTAGCATTGATAGCTGTATAAATGTCAATGATCCCAAAAAAGTGCCCGATCTGCCCGCCGCAATGTCGCAGTCCCACAAAATTAAAAAAAAAAAAAAAAAAATCGCAGCTCGCCGCAATTACTAGTAAAAAAATAATAATAAAAATGCCATAAATATATCCCCTATTTAGTAGACGCTATACCTTTTGCGCAAACCAATAAATATACACTTATTGCGATTTTGTAACAAAAATATGTAGAAGAATACATATCGGCCTAAACTGAGGAAAAAAACATTTTTTTCTTGGATATTTATTATAGCAAAAAGTAAAAAATATATATATATATTTTTTCAAAATTGTCGCTTATTTTTGTTTATAGCGCAAAAATAAAACCACAGAGATGATCAAATACCACTAGAAGATAGCTCTATTTGCAGGAAAAAAAGCACGTCAATTTTGTTTAGGTACAGCATCGCACTACCGCGTAATTGTCAAAGTGACGCAGTGCCGTATCGCAAAAAATGGCCTGGTCATTAAGGGGGCAAATCTTCCGGGGCTTAAGTGGTTAAAAAAAACCTCCTCCCTGCAAATTAATGTCACAATGTGCTAGTATGCATTGCATACTAGCACATTGTGAAAGCCCTACCTGAAAATGAAGCCCTTCAGCAGCATGCTGTCACCACTGACAGGGCTTCTATCTTCCTTTCAGGTTCATGGGCAGCCGCCGTTTGATTGCCCGAGCGCATGCAAGGGAGTCACGGCCACGGCATGGCGCTCTCTCTGGGTGGCATGCTGTCCAATAACAGCGCAGTGTGCATGTTCCAGTGACATCACCGGTGCTGCTAAGGTAAATATCCCCTAAACGGTGCAAGCCTTAATATAGGCTTACCTGTAGGCGTAATATTAAAAAATGCCTTTACTACCACTTTAAGTACTTTAATTCTTCTTGTTCCTTTTCTCTGTAAAAACTTGGTTTGCACTGTTATACATTTTATCTTTTTAATTAGATTTTACATCTTTAAAAGTCTTTCTTTTTTGTAAATTACATTTTCATTGTTTAAAATTCTTTTTTATGCGATAACCAGAACTTAAAGAATCCCTGTCTCTTTGAAGAGCACTACTATAATGGAAATCCCTGAAATATTTCCATATGTCATGGCAGTGTGTATTACAGACATTTCTTAAAAGTAATAACTGTTATTGCAGATATTGTTGTGAGCAGTGTGTGTTTCCTTGTAGAAATAAAAATAAAATCTATTAACAATTGTATGCCCCTGGGTATGACATATATACATTTTTTATCATTTAGATCCCATTTTGCAAGTGTAATTTCTGTATGTTTCTCAGACTATTTGCAACATCTGGAGGAATATGAGGTTTTTCCTCTCATACAGAAAATCTGGAAGGGCCTTGAACAGCTTTAGCTGTTCAAAATGGATGGTGATGATGAGGGGAGTCACTTTGGGTGGGGGGCTTGTGGAACCCAGCTTACCTTGGAGAGCACTGGAAGCTCTTGGTCCAGCTCCCATGGCCCCTCCTATGTGTAAGTCACCCTGTGTCCATTCAAGGCACAGGGTGACCAAGAACCCCAGTATGATCTGTACTAGTCAGACTCACTGTACAACCACACTGGAATATTGTAAATATATATATATATATATATATATATATATATATATATATATATATATATATATATATATATTTATTTATGGTCGGAGCCCTCCGTCCTGAGAGATATAAAGCACATAAACACGTCACAAGACTAACAACATAAAATAGACCTGAAGTGTGCCCTGGCCTGCTGTATGGTAAATCCAGATCTGCTGGGTGGTATGCCAGAGAAGGGCGCATACCTTAAGAAAGTAATGGAGGTTTCTGTAGAGAAATTGTTTGAAGAGAAGTACCCTAAGAAGGGGAATGGGTGGGTGGGTACCGCGCACTGGAACCGACACAGACCAACCTGGGCGGTCTGGTTAAATACCCTCCGGGCTCCTCCCATAATTTCAGGCCAGTAAACAGGCCTTCCTATTTATGGTCGGGGCCCTCCGTTCTGAGAGGTATAAAGCACATAAACACGTCACAAGACTAACAACATAAAATAGACCTGAAGTGTGCCCTGGCCTGCTGTATGGTAAATCCAGATCTGCTGGATGGTATGCCAGAGAAGGGCGCAAAAGACTTGGTTAGGGAGGTAATGATTTATTTAAGTTTACTGACATACTACAGGGCAAGCTTGCCAAAAAGCTCGTGACATTTCTGCTTGTGGATTGGGAATGTATCGAGCGAAGTAAGTGAATTTCCACCTACTCATCTTCTTGAGGACGTGGTCCGGGACCCGTTTCGTGAGGCTGCTGACGCTACTCCAATGCGAAAGAATTTCCAGAAAATTGGCCGGGGTCAAGGCCTAAGTTGGGCAAAAGATTTCGAATGTGTCTAGTGAACTGGTTGCTACTTAGAGGGCTAGTAGGGAACGGTAGTAATGGCTGCCCTCCGAGAGGTCGGGCAGATGAGCTAATAACTGGTCTAGAATGGCCACGGGGCACCAGGCGTTGCGAGTCTGGGAAGTATGATATCTACACTGGGACCAGACTGTTGTGTTTCGGACACCATGAGGTGCCGGATGAAGTAACTTTGGTGGCGTGTCAGGTGGCGTCTACGTAACATATTACTGGGGCCGGTGACTGTGAATCCACTGGGGCGTAAGAAGCCGCAGAAAGCCAGGTAGATGGCTGCGTGAATGTCCGGGCTGAAATTAACCCAAAGGGGAATGTGACAGGATGGTAGACATGTCTCGGAATATGGCGCTGGTCGCAGGTAGGCGTTTACTATTGATTTGGAGTTGCCTGTGACTACCGCGCAGGATGGTCTTGACCGCATAGGTGGCAACCAAAGATGGTTTGGTAGGATTTTGTAAGGAGATGAAATGCTGGATGCCAGCTAAGTAGAGTCTAATGGTATTGTGTGAAAATGCCAACTGTGTGTGGCAAGATGATATGAAGGCCAGGATGTGATGGAGATCTCCTTATACTGCCCCAGGGTTTGAGGCTAGGAACCTGTCATAGATTTTCCAGGCAGTACTGTAGGCCTTCAGAGTGTTGTGAGAAAATGATAGATTAATAAGGCAGGTAGCATTGTGAAGGTGTTGTTTTAATCCGAGGTTAGCTACGACCAATGTGGGATAAGAAACATGGTCGGGTCGGTTCCAGATCCCTGCGAAAAGAATGACGTAAAGTTAAAACGGGTAGTGCGTCGGCCAGAGTATTGCATTTGCCTGGGATGTAGATGCAGCAAACATTTTTTGGTGCTGTGGGGATAGTTGCACCAGCCTGCTCAGGAAGGCCATGATAGCCAACGAGTTGAACCTGCTATTATTTATAATACTAGCTGTGGCTTGGTTGTCTGTGGCAAACGACAGTGTTTGTCCTGCCCAGTTACTGCGCCAGACTTGAGCTGCTGCAATAATGGGGTAGAGTTCGAACAAAGAGAAGGACTAACTGAAGCTGGGAATCAAGAGGATTTCTGACGGCCATGGCCCTGCAAACCAAAGATGGCCAAAAATTGGCGCAAGGACCTGTGGAGGCTGCGGCATCCGTGACTACCTGAGATGAAGAGGGAGATGCAAACGGAATGAACATTGACATGCCATTCCAGTTGATGAGAAATTCATTCCACATGGGCAGATCCGCTATTGCTGGCACGTCTAATTTAAGGATTTAGTCAGGGTCTTGTACCTGGGAGAGAAACACTAGGAGGCGTGAGATAAGGATCACCTCGATTCTGGCTGCTGTTTTAGCTGAAATGAGCG
Source organism: Aquarana catesbeiana (assembly GCF_042186555.1). Lineage (NCBI taxonomy): Eukaryota > Metazoa > Chordata > Amphibia > Anura > Ranidae > Aquarana > Aquarana catesbeiana. The sequence continues at coordinate 129,265,730 of NC_133327.1, forward strand.
GTGAGAGTCATAGAATGAGCACCCGTTGACAGTGTGGTCACCAAGGAGTGCAGCTGAGTAGTCGCTAAGAAAATAGACTGCAGTGATGCCTGGGTGCCTGGTAGGGCTGCCAGTGGCATTTTTTTTTTTATTTTCACATATGGTCCAAGCTCTGTGAGACTGAGCCGCCGCTTGCTGCGCCCGCAAAGGGCGACGGCCGGGCAGAGGCGAAGTCATCGCTGTCGGCCTGCGATGTGGCATCAGCAAAAGCAAGGAGGGGCAATGCATATGTTTAAGGCAAGTTGCAAAGGTAGGAGGGGATAGATGCGTTTGGGTAGATAAGATGGAAAGGCAGAAGGAAAACGAGAAGAACAGGACAAGGAATGACAGCCGTAGTGACAGCTAGTTGGCGTGCGAGCGCTGTTGAGCGTGACTTTAGAAAACTCAAAAGAATACGTGACAACCGAGGTGAGCCAGGAGGTGACTGTCTAGGTAACTGATAGCTCGGGTGTCCGTCTGTGCTCGGCACAGACTAATGAACCAGAGCCCCCCAGGGCGGACTGGGGCAGGTAGCTGAAGTCTGGTATTCTAAGTAGGAATGTTGCAATCTGTAGTTAATTGACGTATGTTCGGTCTGCCAACGCTTGCACTGCCAGCAAGCTGGACGTTAGGCGACCTTGTCTGCGTGGTGAAGGATCTCGGATCGCTCTTTGAAAACAGAGTGAAGTGCACAGAAGTATGTGACAGTTACTAACGCCTCGGGAGCAAGTCAAATCGTGTATGTGAAGTAAAATATGTTGTGAAAGAGTGTTTAAGAGAAAAGCAAGGGGGAATCCCTTTAAACTACGCACCTGACTTGATGCCCTAGTAGTGAAATTTTTGGTTGAGGTTGAGGACTGAGTCGACCGGGAACCTGTAGTAAGGTGACATGGGAATTTTGGTTTGACAAGGGGGATTGCAAAGAGCTGTTTGGGGCAGCTGGCCCCCTGGTGAAGATGCAGGCCCTCGACAATGTTTTTTTTTTTTTTTTGGGGAGATACTGTCCAAACCTGGTGCAGGGTGGACCAACTGGTAGTCTAACTGACCTAAAGGGGAAAGGGATAGAGAAAATGATGAGTAGCCGTGTTGCTGCTAGAGATGATGAGTGGTGATTTGCACCACTTGCTGAAATGCTTGCAGAGATTTCAAGGAAGCAGCCTTATTTGAAAGGCGAAAACACAGAGTTTAGCAGAATTATGCGTATGTAGGAATGACCGTGCGCAACATTGTACAATAGATGGAGTGGGATGTGAATGTTAATGCTTTGATACACGTAAGGCTGGGGATCTGAATCCTAAGTTCCACTGTATTCGTAAGCGCCGTTGCAACTAGTTTGAACCGGGCTGAGGTGTAAGCACCGGTGGGGTTTATTTGTGAAAGATCGGTAGAAGAAGTTTTGTATTGCCAAGGATCCGAATCGTTGAGCTGGTGCTGCAATTTGGACTCGGATCGGTCGGTGAAGTTGTACTGCCAAAGATCCGAATTGTTGAGCCGGTGCTACGGCTGGATTCGGATCCTCCTGTTGAGAATGCTTCACCTTCTGGTGGTAAGACGGATGGTGGGGCCCGCTTTGCCTGTAGGGGCCACCAGGCAATCTAAATCTGCCAAATATTTTGACCATGTGTTGGCCCCTATTATGAGCTCCTGGTGGCTATCTTGGGATGCTGGAATCTGCTATTCGATACCATAATCCTGTGTCATTTTAAGGGTTAATGTTGACACAGCAGTATAAAATGGCAGTTTCTGCGTTATTCGGCAGGTCCGTAGTGTGGGAGTAGGTTATATATAGAGCCCCACTTGTTAAGGAGAGAGTAGGAGCTGTGAGAGAGGGAAAGAAAAGGTTTCCCCATACAGGGAATGTCATCTGCCAGCTTCTTGAAACTGTCTCCCACCATCAGCTGCAAGGACTTTGGGCATCTCCAGGTGACCCAGTAATCTGGATACCTTCTCAAGGGAAATGCTCCTCAGAAGTTCTGTGGTCTGTAAGCTCATATTATATAGCTAGTGAAAAAGTGCCTTGTTGACACACTTTACTTTTATGCTTGTAGAAGTGTGTAACCCACAACGTATGTAAACTATCTTATTAGTTTACATATGTTGTGGGTTACACACTTCTACAAGCATCAAGTTAGTTGCTGTAAACTATCTTATTTCTGTTATTAGTCATTTTCTACAATAATAAGTAATGTAAGTATCAACGTGTGTTGAACCCAAAAAGTGACTTTGGAGGATTAAAAAAAAAAAAAGATTTGAGAGTCTGTAGGAGTGGGTGGGGTGCAAGGATAAGCTCTAATGCCTCATACACATGATCAGACATTCCGACAACAAAATCCATGTTTTTTTCTGATGGATGTTGGCTCAAACTTGTCTTGCATACACACGGTCACACAAAGTTGGTCGGAAATTCCGAACGTCAAGAACGTGATGACGTACAACACGTACGATGAGCCAAGAAAAATTAAGTTCAATAGCCAGTGCTGCTCTTCTGCTTGATTGTGAGCATGCGTGGCACTTTATGTGTCGGAATTGTGTACACACGATCGGAATTTACGCAAACGGATTTTGTTGTCGGAAAATTTGAGAACCAGATCTCAAATTTTGTGCGACGGAAATTCAGATGGAAAATGTCCGATGGAGCCTACACACGGTCGTGATTTCCAACAAAGGGCTCCCATCGAACATTTTCCGTACGAAAATCCGATCGTGTGTACGGGCATTAGAAATTATTTTCATGGTTTGTGAATGTGTAACATCATGTATTTTAAAGACCTTTCTTGTTATTTCTTCTTTGATAATGCCGCGTACACACGACCGGACTTTCCGGCAGAAAAGGTCCGACGGAATAATTTCATTGGATATTTCGATCGTGGATCGTGTGTGGGTTTCATCTGACTTTTTTTTTCAAAAATTCTGACGGACCTAGAAATAGAATATGTTTTAAATCTTTCCAACGGAATCAATTCCTATCAGGAAAACTGTTCGTCTGTATGCTATTCCGACGGACCAAAAACGACGCAAGGGCAGCTATTGGCTACTGGCTATTGAACTTCCTTTCTCTGGTCCCGTCGTACGTCATCGCGTTCTAAACGAACGGACTTTGGTATGATCGTGTGTAGGCAAGTCCGTTTCAGCGGAAGTCCGTTGGAAAGACCATCAGAGTTTATTTTGACGGAAAAACCGGTCGTGTGTACGCGGCATTTGACAAACAATATCTGCTAGACTGCCACAAAATGAAAAATTAGATTTACCTATCCCCTACCTACCTATCCTTTGAAAAAATTTCTGTAAATTGCCACTGACTTGCTCTGTTCTTCAGACAGTTCATTAAATAGTACTGGGAATTTAGCTACTCATTCCAATGTCTTTATAAAAAGGAGTTCTGACTTGCTTCTCTATCTTTAACTAATCTTGTGAAATGCACTAAAAATATTTCAGCTCTTTCCTTTGAGCACTAGAGTCCTGATTGTACCACCTAACATCATACCTCCCAACCATATCAGATGTGCCGCGACTGTCCCGGGATTTGAAGTCCCGGCAAATCAAGCCTGAGTCCCAGAGCAGAGCCCAGTTCCGGAACAAGGCACCTGGCTCCAGGGGCTTGCCAAGCGGGAATTCGCTAGTGCGGGCACCAATAGAATCTAAGTGAATGGAAATAGTGAAGGTATAACCCCCAAGACTTTACTAACTATAACCACTAAGCGCTCAGGGTGCGGGTAAATCAATAAATCAATTTCTTTAAATGAAAATATATAAAAATCGATCAATATAGATACAAGTAAATAAAGAAAACATATATATTGAATTTAAATGCCAATTGTAAATAAGTATAAAATTGATGGACTAACTCTAATTACCAATAGCATCTGCCTGCAGCTTGAGCCAGGTGTCTAGAATTGCGCAATGCGCATCCATGGCTCTATATGGCAGCCAGCATCTTTTGCGGCCAGCTGTCTCTTACAGTGCAGAGCCGCTGAACCTGCTTCCTCCTCCTCCCCAGGTCTGATGTCTTCCTATTAACAGACAGGAGGAGGAGGCGGGAGGAGGGACATTGCTCTGCACTCTTCTCTTCACTGCAATAGCTGGCTGTTAAGGAGTCGGCCGGGAAGCCGCATGCTGTGTCCTTAACAATGGATGACTCATCAGCTGTCAGTAAATTCCCCACTGACAAATGAATGTGAAAAAAAAAAGACAATGCCGGCAACACAAAATTGTGAAAAAAAATTGTTGTGGGGGTCCCCCCTCCAAACCATACCAGGCCCATTTGGGTCTGGTACAGATTTCAAAGGGAACCCCATGCCAAAATAAAAAAGGCGTGGGGGCCCCCCAAATTGGATATCTGGCCCAAAAACTGTCCCAAAATAGTACAATTTTTTTTTCTTAATTTGACTTTATATTACTTGCTACTACCATAATCTACCACCAAGGAACAACCCAAAATAAATTCTCCTGACAATCACAGCGATACCACACATGTGTTTATTAGTTGCACTATAGTGCGCATTTTGATTTTTTTTTTTTTATTCTACTTAAAATACACTGACACTGATACTAATTAAAAAAATAAATCCTGTTCAAAAAGTACCGACCTTGACCTTGACCCAAACACTAACCCTGGGGCTGACCTAGATCAAACCTTGAACTAGGTATTTTTTTAAATTATTATTCTTTTTAATTATTATTCTTTTTATTTTTTTCTGTCTCTGCAAGGACAGAGAAAGATACAATGCATCTGTCTCGTCCATTCACAGAGACAGAAAAAACGGGGGCAGGCTTTACAGTGACTGATCACTGTGATAGCCAATCAGAGGCTATCACAGTGGTCAGGTGACCTGGAATTGGACGTTCTGAGTCCCGATCGTTAGAATGGGGTCGGGGCTCTCGGTTAGACCCCGGTTTCTGTGCTGGGAGCGCGCCGTGTGGTGTGCTCCCAGTACAAAGGGAGATACGCAAATATGCAGCCCCACTGAAAAAAGCCCCATCCAGTGGGGCCGCATATTTGTGTACGATCGGTGTGAAGGGGTTAGGTTGGTTACATTTTTGTGCTGGGGGGATTTGGAATTTGGGAATTGGGTGGGAGAGGATTTGTACTAGAATGGGGGGTTGTGCTGGGACAAAGGATTTTGGGGGTGGAAGAGGATTTATTCTGCGAGGGGGAGTACTGGGGGGAGAAGGATTTGTTCTGTGAGGTGGGACTTTGTGTTAGGAGGGGGGTATTTGCTTAGCAGGATTTGTTCTGGGAAGAGGAGAAAGGATTTATACTGGTGGGCGGTGAGCGTGCAAATTAGTCTTGGATTTTTTTTTGGGGGGGGGAGTATGATTTTTTGCTGAAAGGATAACGTGGAGGAGAGTATTGCTTGTGGGTGGGGAGGGGGGGAGGGGGGAATTTGACCTTCCCTTATCCCTACACTCCTGTCCCCTGCATTCTGTGTGTCATGTACTCCTAAACCCAGTGCTGACTACAGCCCTCCCTGCATTACATACTCTTGATCCTTGAACGCATCCTTGACCTAGTGGCGGCCAGTGGTATTTTTTTTGGGGGGGAACCAAACAGTGCACAGCCAGCCACCCTAGTGTCACGCAACTGGGTGGACTTGGAGCGCAGTGCTCTGCGCCCCGAGCCCACCCTATTTTGAAGCCTATTAGAGCTTATGGTCCTAATCACGTGCTTAAACCCCCCCCCCCATTGGAATCTATGCATCTGGCGCCCTGCATGTAGATTAGGGGCCGGACGCATGGATGGGGGGGTGGCACCCGTGTGCCCCTTATGGATGGGAAGCCACTACGTGGACCCCTGCAGTCTGCGTTATGTATCCTAAACCCAACACTGACTGCAGCCTCTCCCCAACACCTGTGCTCTGCCTTAAACACTCCTGCACTAAATACACAGTACTGTACATTACATATTTCTCACCAAAGTGTTCATTGTCTCAACAGCTGCTGGTTGCTATGCGGTCCCTGATCTTAATGAAGTTCTTCTTTAAGGTAGGCGCAGAAAAAGCAGTCAAAGCATATTTTATAGGTACAAGGAAGCCCAGGTTTCATTTAACCATGCCCCTTTAGCCCCTCCCACTGTTCAGAGTTTGACCACACCCACATTTTGCCACGGCATGATGCGCGCGTTGCTACTCCCTTTCTTAAGTTTCCCTCATTCTGAAGTTCAAAAGATGGGAGGTATGTAACAATACCCTCTTTGTGAACTCTTCTGCAAAGGTATCAATTCTTGTTTTTGCAAACTGGAGTCTTGGTGATCCATCTTAGCATGAATCACTTTGTAATATTTAACTTTGGTACAGGTGTACAGTTTTGGCAAGAGGCCTGCTGGCTGCGGAAAGGACTGGAGTTCAACCCTACACACACAAGGCTGCAGGTAAACAATGTTTCCTTAAGGCTATGTTTCCACTAGTGCGACTTTTCATGCGACTTGGGACTGAAAAGTCGCATGACAAATTGTACCCCATGATTTCCAATGAGTACCGTTCATATCTGTGCGACTTCAAGTCACAGCGACTTCAAAGTAGTCCCTGCACTACTTTGGTCCCACTTTGATGCGACTTGAGGTCCATAGACACAGGCATTGCTTCAAATCGCGGTAAAAAGTTGCGGTAAAATCGCGGTAAAAAATCGCGACAAAATCGCACGACTTTGGGGACGCAATAGTGGAAACATAGCCTAAGGGTATATGGAGAAAAGGAGAAAGGGCAATACTATGCAATCCCATGGGTTAGGTGAAGGGCAATAGCCCTGGTTCCTAGACACTCTCTCCTGCTGATCTATGCCGCCTAGGTACTACAACACCTCATGCTGTGCTTTAGTGTCTTACCATACAGAATGGCAGAGCTTGGATTGGTTTACCAGTGCTTGGTAAATCTGCCACATAGGACAGCTTGCAAGAAAGCACAACCTAAATACTGATCTGAGGTACAGGCTAAGAAATATCTAGCAGACAAATTACTAAATAGGTCTAACATACAGTTTTTTTCTCCATCTGCTGTTCAGCTTTAAATAGCCATTACAGCTAGAATTCGGGTTTCCCATAAAGGCTAGAGCTAAGTGCAAATGTTTGACCCTGACACCAAGATTAGTAAAACACAAAAGCGAACTTGAAACCTGAGAAACACTGATTTTAACCGTAACGATACTATTTTAAAAAGCAACGTGCCCACAGCTTCAAGAATGATGCATTTTTTTTATTAATATAGTCATTTGTAGTTTCATTTATTTTTCGGTTGTGACAATGAATACAAATAAAGAGCCGCATGTTTCCTGGCCAGGGACTGAGATGTAAAAAACATGTTCAATAATGTAACTTAATTGTTACAATACTGCCGAATTAAAGTCACGTTGGAAGCCTGAGCCCCTTTAACTGGCATACTACTGAGAGGAGTAAGAGGGGCTTTTTATGGCAATCCAGTTCCTCTTTTGGTGCAGCTCTGCAAACTGTACATGTTTCTCTGGAGGAAATCGTTTGCTCAGGGATAGGAAGGGAGCAAGCTGCAAAACACAGCTTCCTGTAAAAGACTTCTGCTTTCTCAAGGGCAAGCGATGTGTCATGGTAATTTCTTTCTTGCTCAATAGAATCTAGGGGGGTAGAGGACTTAATTCCTACCCTGGTAAGAAAAACTGAATAACAAAATGTTCAGATGTGTATACAGTATGTGCATGTCTACAGTGCTTTGAAAAAGTATTCATACTTTTTTCATAAATTTTTCATAAATTCATAAACTTTTTTCATAAATTTTCAAAATTGTGTCATGTTGCAACCAAAAGTGGCACATAATTGTGAAGTGGAAGGAAATAGATAAATGGTTTTCAACAATTTTTACAAATAAATATCTGAAAAGTGTGGCATGCATGTGTATTTAGGCACCATTACTCGGATAACCCCCAACTAAAATCTAGTGGAACCAATTGCCTTCAGAAGTCACCTAATTAGTAAATAGATTCCACCTGTGTATAATTTAATCTCTGTATAAATACAGCGGTTCTGTGAAGCCCTCAGAGATTTGTTAGAGAACCTTAGTGAAAAAACAGCATCGTGAAGACCAAGGCACACACCAAGACAGGTTAGGCATAAAATTGTGGAGAAGTTTAAAGCAGGGTTAGGTTATAAAAAAAATATCCTAAGCTTTGAACATCTCACATGGGGACAAGGTGCTTTGGGAGGCTACCCCAAAGCACCCTCCCCTTGTTGAGGGCATGTGGCCCGGTACGGTTCAGGAGGGGGGGCGCTCTCTTGTCCCCCCTCTTTTTCTGCGGCTTGCCAGGTTGCGTGCTCGGATAAGGGTCTGGTATGGATTTTGAGGGGGACCCCTACACCATTTTTTTTTTAAATGGCGCAGGGTTCCCCTTAATATCCATACCAGACCTGAAGGGCCTGGTATGGAATTTGGGGGACCCCCCACGTAATTTATTTTTTTTAATTTTGGTTCGGGGTTCCCCTTAATATTCATACCAGACCCAAAGGGCCTGGTAATGGACTGGGGGGATCCCATGCTGTTTTTTTCAATTACTTTTATCTGTATTGCCGGGACCGACAATTCATTATAGCCGCAAATACTTTTAAATGACTTTTTTTCCTTTAGAAATGTCATTTTGTGCAGGGACTGTTCTAAACACGGGAAAAATGCGCCACTTTACAGGCATACTATAGACACCCCCAGGTACGCAATTCAAATGAATATTTCACTTTTGTTTCACTTTAAGCATTATTAAAATCACTGCTCCCGAAAAAACGGCTGTTTTAAAAACTTTTTTTTTTTTGCATTGATACATGTCCCCTGGGGCAGGACCCAGGTCCCCAAACACTTTTTATGACAATAACTTGCATATTAACCCTTAAAATTAGCACTTTTGATTTTTCACGTTCGTTTCCCATAGACTTTAATGGTGTTCCCGTGTTCGAACAAATTTTTTGCCTGTTCACATGATCTGCTGCGAAACGAACAGGGGGGTGTTCGGCTCATCCCTACCTGTCACCCGATTGGCTGAAACAACAGGCGCTGTGATTGGATGCCTGATAGAGAGTACCAGAGACTTTGAGGAGTGTGGATGTGGAGGACGCCACCATGACCCGCTGCGAGACAGGTAAGTCCCGACTCCCGCGCGATGCACACTGGCAGCATTTGATGGGGCACAGTAGCGGAAATTGATGGGCACACTGGGAGCAATTGATGGGGCACAGTAGCGGCAATTGATGGTACACAGTAGCGGCAACTGTTGAGCACAGTAACAGCAATAGATGGGCACACTGGCAACAATTGATGGGTACAGTAGCTGCGTTTGATGGCACAGTGGCGGCAATTTATGGGTACAGTGGCTGCGTTTGATGGGCACAGTGGCTGTGCTTGATGGGCACAGTGGCTGCGTTTGATGGGCACAGTAGCTGCGTTTGATGGGCACAGAAGCTGCATTTGATGGGCACAGTGGCTGCAATTGATGGGTTTTTTTTCAGTTTGTTTACACCACCCATAATTTTGAGCACCAGCCGCCACTGTCTATCACATAAAATCCCAATAAAATACATTTACGTTTTTGGCTGTAACATGACCAAATGTGGAAATTTTCAAGGGGTATGAATACTTTTTCAAGGCACTGTATATTAAGGTGACCAGATGTCACTGGTTTTCAGGGTCATTCCTCAATTTTAGGGGGCTATCTCCAGAAAAAAAACCTTGATATCATCCCCAGCTAACAGAATGTGTCCCTGATTTTTCCAGCTTAAAGTCTCATACACACTGCTAGTTTTGTTTTCATTTAACCCAGCGAGCTGAATGAAAAAAACCTGCTCAGAAAACTGCTGAAATAAAGCTCAGGTTGGAGCCGCTGTACTAACAATTCAATGTTAGTAAAGCAATCTCCCCTGCTGTTCTATTGTGTTCTGACAGGGGGACAGCCTCCCACCAGAACACTCCGGTCAGCGCTCTCAGGCATTGGCCCCTTTTGTGCGATATGGCACGGCATTACTTTAACTGACAAAGTAACGTCTTTGACTGACAATTGCGTGGTCGTGTGACGCTGTATCCAAATAAAATGTATGTCCATTTTTTCCCACAAATAGAGCTTTCTTTTGGTGGTGTTTGATTATCTCTGTGGTTTTGATTTTTTACGCTATAAACAAAAAAGGCCATCAATTTTGAAAAAAAAAAAACAATATTTTTTTTTTTACTTTCTGCTACAAAACACATCCAATAAAAAAAAATTAAAAAATTGAATTTATTAACATTAGGCCAATATGTATTCTGCTACATATTTCTGGTAAAAAAAATATATATGTATATATGTATATGTATATATATGTGTATATATATATATATATATATGTATATATGTATATATATATATATATATATATATATATATATATAATGGTTTGTGCAAAAGTTATATCTACAAACTATGGGATATTTTTATTCATTATTTTTTTTTTTTCACTAGTAATGGCAGTGATCAGCGACTTTTAGCGGGACTGCGATATTGTGGCGAACAAATTGGACACTGACATGTCTGACACTTTTTGGGGACCAGTGACATTAATAAAGTGATCGGTGCTAAAAAATATGCACTGTCACTGTACTAATGACACTGGATGGGAAGGGGTTAACATCAGGGGTGATCAAAGGGTTAGCTGTGTGCCTAGTCAGTGTTTGTGTATTGTGTGGGAGGTGCTTTTACTAGGGAAAGACATGGATCCATGTCTCTGCTTTGGAGGAACACAGGATTCATGCCTTCCCTACTGACAGAACGGCAATCTGCCTTGTTTACATAGGCAGACCGCCGTTCTTCCTCAGTAGGTGGTACCCACAGATCAGCTCCCACTGTGTATAATCACAACACAAGCAGGCTGCCAGCGTGCACGCCCCCTACCTGGAAGTGCAGGATCATGTACTAGGTACATGATCCTGCACAGCAGTGCCACTTTGCCACTGTATATGTAATTATACGGTTGGCAAATGGTTAATAGGTGTCCCCTGCCTGGGTGGCTGAACGGTATTCCATTTTAGCAACATTTCTGTGATTGTGAGGAAGGAAGGGAAGATTGTGTCTGCTCCCAGCTGTGTCCAGGGTAGTCCAGGATTATTGATGATGTCACATGCTGATATTACATTGTTTTCCCACTGCTTCCCCTCTTGGCTTCGGCAAACTTTGTTGCAGGAGATAAGGATGTGGATCATTTCCTGCCTTGCCCTTGTTAGTGATGTTGACCTACTGTGCACACCTGGCCGGCACTCTTGACCCAGAGCTAAATAAGCTAAGGAGTTATTAGCCTATACCCCTTTAAGCCCCTCCTACTGTTAGCACAATTTAGCCACACCCAACATTTGGTGTGGCAAGCTTTGAATTCCTTTATTATCCCAAACCCCCTGCTCCGCCCCTGGCCCACCCCCAATTAAAGTGGGCGTGATCAGTAGGTCATCCCCTATTTTCATTTTGAAAATCTGATCACCTTGATCTATATATTTTCAAAACGTTTTTTTTTTTTGTTCAATAGAGTTGGGAATTGATCATTTGGTGTCCCTTAGTGGAGAGTTCCTTTCACTTTGTTTCTCCATACATAACAAGGCATAAGAAGAAACCTCTCCAAAAGAACACATTTCCCCACTGGATGATTTCCCCTTTATTCCTGTTTCTATGACTACTCAAATTTTTTGATTATCTCTTATGTTCCGTCCCAGTGGCAATGGTCACCAGGACAAGTAGAGAGGGTGAATCCCCCTAGACAGCAACAAAAACTTGACAGGGGTTCTAACGTCTCACTATTCTGCACAAAACAAAAACAAAATGGCTTTAGATACACTTTAGAAGATAATAAAGCTGCTTTCCCAAGTCTCTCTGTTTCGATCTCAGAAATCTTGCAAACTTTGGGGAAGCCAGAACATTTTGTTGTCCAAAAAAAAAAAAATTGCGTGGTGACAGTTTTGACAATCAAGAACTATTTGTGTGTGAGGATATTACACAAGGTCAATTTCCCTGGTAGAAAGAAATTTTGTTTTTGCAGTCAGTGCCGGGAACATACTGTGGGCTGTTTATGACACTGGATGTGTCAGTGAAGCCAACCGTGGCCAGTGTATAACTGAAACTGCTGAGTTGACTCTATCTGAATTCTAAAATACCAATTTAGATGCTGTATACCCCAAGTGATGGAATAAGCTAAATAGGGTGCAAAAGTCTTAGGCACTACTCATTATAAAGGCATAAAGAACTGCCAAGTACAGACAGATGTAAGCCATTGTGTTTAATAAATACAAAGACAAGAGAAATTCATAAAGAGTGCAACCAAGTCAAGTACTTAGTGGAAACAGGTACATGAACTTGTTGCTCTTTTGGCAGGAGTGGATGGTTCAGACTCTCAGCGGTGCTCTGAGTGGCTGAGCCAGCTGCCGGTCAGGTATCTGGGTGGATTCCAACAGCTGGCTCAGCCTCTCAGAGCACCACTGAGAGCCTGAACCATCCACTCCCGCCCCCTGCACAGCCCGGTGCTCCAGTGAGCACCGAAGGGGCAGAGCAGAGAGCTGGTGGCTGACAGTCACTGACTCTCTGCCCACTGAAGACCAAGAACCTTGATCACTTTGTTCTCAGTTTTAGAGGCAGTGGGGAGACAGATGCAGCATTGGACCCATGCTGTATCCAGGTGAGTATGTGTATTTTTTTTTTTAAATCCTGCACTTCTCTTTTAATGTATTGCCACTATTACAAATTACCCAGAGAGGTAACAGGCAAACATTTGATAATCTAATTTTAGAATAAAGCCAAAATTTAGGATAATCCCTTTTAAAGAGAATGTGAACCATCCACGGTGAGGACCAAGGACTTGTAGCTAAATCCAGCAGGATGCTGAGAGGAAAATGTTTCTGCATCTTGGTTAACCTCTAGCTATAAAAAAAGTTTCTGACTGGAGGATTGCACTGTGTTTAAAGTGTTACTAAACCCACAACAGTGAAATCAGTCTGTATATGCAGTAAGGCATGCTTGTTATACTCACTGTGGAACCTAAGGGGTCAATCCTCTGCATTGTGTAAAAATGCTGTTTGATCCTGTCTTCTCTGATCCTCCCCTTCTTCCACTGTTCCCAATCAATCTCCTGATAGTACAGAGCCTTTGGGGCACTCTGCACATGCTCAGTTTGGTGTGCATTGCTAGAGAGTTTTTTTTTCTTGGGAGGGTGCATGTGTGTGTAACAGTCTGCGAGCAAGAGTTCTGCTGGAGGAGACTGTAGCAGCCAAGCATATATAGTCCCAACTGATTAATATACAATCAATAATTGCTTGTTCTACTGGGCATCCCATATATTCCTATCCCTATCCAAGTTCAAATTCCTCAATAAAAATACAAAACAAGCACATGGAATGTTCGTTGTCTCAAAAGTGACTGGGAAGTGAATGCCGGACTGGGCAATGTGACAGGTGGACCACAACTTTCAGCAGCCCCTACGGGGGTAAAGATACATTTGGGGGCTCATTCCAGGACCGCCTGTTCACGGGTAATCTGCCAGCTGTTGCCCCTAGCAACCGCGGTTGAATGAGCCGGGGAATTGTGTTTGTTTCACCAGTATTGAGGAATTGAACCCTGGGAAGGACTTGTGTGCTCTGCCTGCTATTCAGAACTGTAAAAATAAGTGCCGTTGCCCATAGCAACCAGCGGTAGTCATTACCAGTTATTACTGCCTGCTTACCCAGCTGCAGACACTTCTACTAATCCTGCAACTCGGTGACTTTTCACAATGTGCCGTCACCCGTGGCAACCACAGTGGGCGATTGCGCCCATGGATTACAAATATGTCCAACGATCTGCTAATGCTGGACATCGCTCACTGGATTACAAATATGGCCAGCGCTCTGCAAATGCTGGGCATCTTAAACTTTTGCTCCAAATTCCTGCATTATTTAGTAAAGTGTGCCTGGAAGTGTCTACTGTTGCCTGGGGTGATTGGGGTCAATCTGTAGGTGTCTGCGGGTGGGACTGTGCTGAGATAGTACCCTTCAGTGAGACATTGGTTATAATCTTTATTGTTGCTACCGGCAACCACCGGAAAAGTCAGCGGTCATCAGTTCCCAGTTGCTCGGGCACAGTCGGTGCCGAGTGACATGCCTGGACAAGTCCTGCTAGCATCAACATGCCTGCCAACTTCAGTTTGTCTAACAATAGGTTACGGCAGAGTGCCCAGGAAAAAATCTGCCTATCAGTTCCACAGGCGCCATTCCATCTGGAAGCAAGGGCACAATGCCACTCCCCGGAGGAGACCAAAACTTTCCTGCTAGCAGCAGACACCATGAGGCAGAGGAAGATGGCAGAAGGTAGCCGGCTGCTACCCACCTTGACGTGGTTGCCTGAAAAGCAGGAGCAGGCACTGGTGGATACCGGTGCCCGACTGGAGCCTCGCGGGGGATACACCCTGGGAGTAATCGATGGGATAGAGTGGTTGTGTCTGCTGTGTCCAGAGTGCCGGATCCTGACCACGGTGGTTGCTGCCTGGGCCCAGTGTGGCCATTGTAACAAACCGCTGACCCGGCTGGTGTCCATTCAGCAGGAGCCACGCTACTATACTGTGGACCTGCTATCAGGACTTTGCTGTCCCCAGCCGGAAGGCCAGAAAGGGCCTAGAATCACCCCCTAAAGGTGGACCAGAGTTGCAGCCTAGCGACTCGCCTGTGAAGAGAGAGGACATCAGAGGAGAGGAGTCTGTCCTGACCTGTGCCCTGACCTGGTACTACAGGCCGAATTTGGATCCCTTGAGAGGCTGAGAGGCTGGCGGAGTGGTCATCTCAAATTGAAAGCTCAGAGGAGGAGTGGGAAACCCGAGGATCTCAAGTCCTGGAGGCCCAGTCTGAGAGCGGGGATGGACCAGAGTCAGTAGTGGGGTCTGGAGAAGCCGCAGGAAACCTAACCAGTAGCAGGCAGCTTTTCCTATACAGGCCTTCAAACACCCAGACCAGAGCACCCACCTATCGTCAGTGGGTCGTGAGTGCGCAGGACTCCTGTGTTCTGCCAGGGAAAGGAAACCCTAGCGATTTACCACGGTTTGACAGATTCCAGCAAGAATTGCAGAGGAGGTTAGCCCTGGAGTGGGGCCTGGACTTTCCATATGTCCCTCCCCAGATTATGGACATTGTGGAGAACTCCCGGGGAGAGTGAGAGGATGACCTGGTCTGGGAATTTTTGCATGTCTCTAAGCCACTGCGGGTGCCGGAGAGTGAGGTCTGGGCTTGTTTTAAAGACATTCAAGGTGAATGTTGGCTAGGGAGATCCATCTACAAAGACCTGATACTTGTCGCCAGGGCAGGTCCGCCCACGCAGAGTTATTCAGTTTCCAGCCAGGGAGAAGGAGGGAACCAGAAGAGGTTACCTGATCCTCGCTTTTAAGCTTGAGAGGACTGTGAGGAGCCACAGTGTGTGTAGAGGTGAGCCACATAGGCTGCAGCGGAGTGGCAGAATGTGTTCTTTTTCCATGATTGCAGGAACAAACCAGCCTGCCACCCTGTGTGCCTGATGGAGGAACTTTCCTATTGCAAGGACATCTGGGTGAGGTTTGTTCTCACATTAACTCTTTCAAGGAGCCTGTTTGTCCGGGGAGGGGCCCCTCCCATCAGGAACTCCGGAAAAGAACTATCCATATGTGTTTTTTTCTTCCCTATTGTTTCTGTTAGCAGGCTATAACCCCCTCCTGACAGAACAAGACAGAAAAAAATAAATGCGTGTGCTATATTGAATTTATTTCTTAAAATTTCTGTTGGTAGGATGCAATCTTGTGGTTTTGACAAAGCACTTCTATAGTGTGAAACGCATCAACCTATCTGCATTTCCCCTGCCTGTACCCATCCATTGCTTTTATCATCAATTAGTTTTCAATAAAGATATCCTACTTAATCAAATGTGTGGGTGTGCTGCCGATCCGAAGTTTCCTATTCCATGGAGTACTAGGCTGTAGGGGTCTTGGAGGGAGCTCCCCAGTCTGGGGGGGTGACCTTGGGCCTGGGATTCGGGTGCAGGACGGATCCCTTCAAGAACACATGGAGAATCTGAACAGGAGGCACATAGGGTTGCCACTTTTTCTTTAAGCCAAACACAAACAATTTAGCAGTGCACAACAAAAAACATTGTTTTTACCATAGACTATAGGCATGTAACAGACCCTGGACACCTTTGGGCACTCCAAAAAGAATAGTAATGCAGCGTGTATAGTGCCCCTTCACCCTCCTGTCAGGCCCTGTTCTGAGACACATTCCTGTCTCAATATTGTGTCTGGGTTTCAGGTGGACTGAAAACCGGACACATAATTCAAAACCCAAACTGTCCGGGTGAATCCCGGACAGGTGGCAACCCTAGAGGTACAGAGAGGAGTCAGAAAGGACAGTAGGAGCTATTACTGCTGGGTAGGGATGAGCCGAACACCCCCCGGTTCGGTTCGCACCAGAACCCGCGAACGGACCGAAAGTTCGCACGAACGTTAGAACCCCATTGACGTCTATGGGACTCGAACGTTCGAAATCAAAAGTGCTCATTTTAAAGGCTAATTTGCATGGTATTGTCCTAAAAAGGGTTTGGGGACCCGGGTCCTACCCCAGGGGACATGTATCAATGCAAAAAAAACTTTTAAAAACGGCCGTTTTTTCGGGAGCAGTGATTTTAATGATGCTTAAAGTAAAAAAAAAAAAGTGAAATATTCCTTTAAATATCGTACCTGGGGGGTGTCTATAGTATGCCTGTAAAGTGACGCGTGTTTCCCATGTTTAGAACAGTCCCTGCACCAAATGTCATTTTTAAAGGAAAAAATCTCATTTAAAACTGCTTGCGGGTTTAATGTCATGTCGGGTCATGGCAATATGGATGAAAATCAGTGAGACAAACGGCATGGGTACCCCCCAGTCCATTACCAGGCCCTTTGGGTCTTGTATGGATATTAAGGGGAACCCCGCACCCAAATTAAAATAAGGAAAGGTGTGGGGCCACCAGGCCCTATATACTCTGAACAGCAGTATACAGGCGGTGCAAACAAGACAGGGACTGTAGGTTTGTTGTTAAGTAGAATCTGTTTGTAATTTTGAACATTTTTAACGTGTTTAGCTCCAGCCAAAAAATCTTTTCTAAGCTTTTTGGAAAACATAGGGAAGGGTTATCACCCCTGTGACATTTGTTTTGCTGTCTTTCCTCCTCTTCAGAAGATTTCACCTCACTTTTTTGTCCCAATGAAAAATGTTTTTTGAAAATTTGGGTTTTTTTGTGGAACAAGGATTGGAAAGCATCAGTGGAAAGGAGAAATTGTTTTCCCATATTAACTCTTACAGGAGAGAATTTCCCTTCCTAGGGGTAGATTTCATCTCACTTCCTGTTGTCTCCTTCCGTTTGCAAGTAGGAGTCGTTTGTAAGTTAGATGTTTGAAAGTAGGGTCCTGCCCTATATACTCAGCAGAAATTTGGGCCTTAGGTGTTGCTGTGGCCACAACACTGTAAGCCCTCACAGGGCCCTGCTGTGAAATATTAGATCAAGAATTGTAATTACATGCCCCTGTTGAACAGGAGCTGAAAAATTAGGCCTTAGGCACTGGTGCTGGTGCCACAACACTGCAACCCCTCACAGACACTCTAGTTGGAACGCAGGAACGAGCCCTGCTGCAAATTATTGCTTCAAAAATTGTAATTACACGCCCCTGTTAGACAGGGGCAGAAAAATTGGGCCTTAGGCACTGGTGCTGGTGCCACAACACTGCAACCCCTCACAGACACTCTAGTTGGAACGCAGGAACGAGCCCTGCTGCAAAGTATTGCATCAAAAATTGTAATTACACGCCCCTGTTAGACAGGGGCAGAAAAATTGGGCCCTAGGCACTGGTGCTGGTGCCACAACACTGCAACCCCTCACAGACACTCTAGTTGGAATGCAGGAACGAGCCCTGCTGCAAAGTATTACATCAAAAATTGTAATTACACGCCCCTGTTAAACAGGGGCTGAAAAATTGTGCCTTAGGCACTGGTGGTGGCGCCCAGAACCAAAAATGTTCTTACAAGCTATCAGCGTGATGATTGAGGAGGAAGAGGATAATTACTCAGGGATAGTCACTCAGCATCAGCATAGGCAGTCTTTGAAGGGATCTGAGATTTCAAAAAAAATTATTCGGTTACATCAGCATCAGGTGCTTGGTAGCTGGTGGTGATCCAAGACTCATTCATTTTTATGAAGGTCAGCCGATCGACCGAGTCGGTGGACAGACGCACCCTGTGATCGGTTACCACGCCTCCAGCAGCACTGAATGTGCGTTCCGAAAGAACGCTGGATGCAGGACAGGCCAGTAGCTCAATTGCATACTGTGCAAGCTCTGGCCAGTGATCCATCCTCAAGACCCAGTAACCCAGAGGATTTTCGGTGGGAAAGGTGTCCAAGTCTGATCTTGCCCCTAGGTATTCCTGCACCATGTAAAACAGACGCTGGCGATGGTTGCTGGAACCGATCATACCTTGGGGCTGCGGACCAAAAAATTGTCTGAACGCATCGGTCAGACGGCCACCTTCTCCACCGCTCCTTCTTTGACTGACCGAAGCCTCAGCAACACGTTGTCCAGAAACAGGAGTTTGTAACCTCCCAGTCTCTGGGAACGCGTTGCACAGACCTTTCTGCAAGGCCTCCCGAAGATGTTTCATCCTCTGCTCCCTCTGCGATGGCAAGATAAGGTCCGCAACCTTACCCTTGTAACGTGGATCAAGGAGGGTTGCCAGCCAGTATTGGTCCTTCTCCTTGATACCACGAATACGAGGATCCTTACGCAGGCTTTGCAGGATCAGGGAGGCCATGCAGCGTAGGTTTGCTGAGGCATTCGGTCCGGAGTCCTCTGGGTCACTAAGAACGACATGGTCCGCAGCCACCTCCTTCCAGCCACGTACAAGTCCATGTGTTTCTTGGGACTGATCCCTTAAAGACTGCTGCTGATGCTGAGTGCCAGGCTCCACCTCCATACTGACACAATCTTCCTCCTCCTCCTCTTCCTCCTCGTCCTCTTCCTGTGTGATCGGCGGGCACGCAGGAACACTGTCTGGATAAAGAGGGCCTTGAGAGCTAAGGAAGTCCTCCTCTTCCTGCCTCTGTTCTGCCTCAAGTGCCCTGTCCATTATTCCACGCAGCGTGTGCTCCAACAGGTGGACAAGGGGGACAGTGTCACTGATGCATGCACTGTCACTGCTCACCATCCTCGTGGCCTCCTCGAATGGTGACAGGACAGTGCATGCATCCCTGATCATGGCCCACTGGCGTGGGGAAAAAAAACCAAGCTCCCCTGACCCTGTCCTGGTGCCATAGTCGCACAGGTACTCATTGATGGCCCTCTGCTGCGTGTGCAGCCGCTGCAGCATGGCCAACGTTGAGTTCCACCTGGTGGGCATGTCACAGATTAGGCGGTTCTTGGGCAGGTTAAACTCCTTTTGGAGGTCCGTCAGCCGAGCACTGGCATTATATGACCGGCGGAAATGCACACAGACTTTCCTGGCCTGCCTCAGGACATCCTGTAAGCCCGGGTACCTGCCCAAGAACCGCTGCACCACCAAGTTAAGGACGTGAGCCAAACAGGGCACATGGGTCATTTGTCCCTGTCGGAGGGCAGAGAGGAGGTTGGTGCCATTGTCGCAAACCACCATTCCTGCCTTAAGTTGGCGTGGCGTCAACCACCTCTGAACCTGCCCCTGCAGAGCTGACAGAACCTCTGCCCCAGTGTGGCTCCTGTCCCCCAAGCACACCAGCTCAAGCACCGCATGGCATCTTTTGGCCTGCGTACTTGCGTAGCCCCTTGAACGCCTACGGAGCACCGCTGGTTCCGAGGAAGAGGCCATGGAGGAAGAAGAAGAGGAGGGGGTGGAGGAGAGAGGTGTGTCACAATCAGCATTTTGGAGGCGTGGTGGCGGAACAACCTCCAACACTACTGCACCTTGTCCTGCATCCTTCCCAGCTGCCAGCAGAGTCACCCAATGCGCCGTGAAACTTAGGTAACGTCCCTGTCCATGCCTGCTGGACCATGAGTCAGCGGTAATATGCACCTTACCGCTGACCGCCCTGTCCAGCGAGGCATGGACATTGCCTTCCACATGCCGGTAGAGAGCCGGAATCGCCTTCCGTGAGAAAAAGTGGCGTTTGGGTACCTGCCACTGAGGAACCGCACATTCCACAAACTCACGGAAGGGGGCAGAGTCTACCAACTGAAAAGGCAGCAGTTGAAGTGCTAGCAATTTTGCCAAGCTAGCATTCAACCGCTGGGCATGTGGATGGCTGGGAGCAAACTTCTTTCGGCGGTGCAGCAGCTGGGGCAGGGAAATTTGCCTGGTACAATCTGACGTCGGTGTACCAAAAGCAGATTGCCCACAAGTACTTGGCTGTGACACACCTAATTCTACACCTTCATTCCTCTCACTGCAGGTCTCAGAGAGGACTGAAGGTCTAGTGGGGTTGGAAATCTCAGCTGATGAGGAGCAAGGAGAGATCCTCTTTGTTCTTTGGTGTGGGTCTTTTAGATACGCTTGCCAACGAACTGCATGGCAGGTCAACATATGTCTGGTCAAGCATGTGGTACCCAAGCGGGAGATATTTTGGCCACGCGAGATACGCTTGAGACATATGTTGCAAATAGCAGCGGTGCGATCTGATGCACTCGTCTCAAAAAAGGCCCACACCAAAGAACTTTTTGAATAACGCGCAGAGACTGCAGCGCCCTGCACATGTGGAGCTTTGGGGTGTGATGCAGTCAATGTGCTGCCCTTAGGCTGGCCCCTGGAGGGCATCCTGCCTCGTTGGTGATGTGCTGCCGCCTCCTCCTCCTCCTCCTCCTCCTCCTCCTCCTCCTCCTCTCTCCTATCAGGCACCCACGTTGAGTCAGTGACCTCATCATCCCCTCCCTCCTCATCACTGGAGCAAACCTGGCAGTATGCTGCAGCAGGGGGAGCATGACTGCCAGATTGCTGTCCTTCTTGGGCACCCCCTCTGTCCGCGCTCATGTTACTGCCTTCATCGAGCTCAGTATCGTCATCAGAGCCTTCCAAACGCTGGGCATCCTCCTGGAGCATGTACCCAACACTGTGGTCAAACAGTTCGAGGGAATCCTCATGAGGACATGGTGGAGCTAGGGAAGGAGTCACTGATGACATTGAGCTGAGGGAAGAGGCCGCTGCTTTGCCAGACAAAGCACCCTGGGCATGGGTGAGAGAGGATGAGGAGGATGAGGACGGCTTGGTCATCCACTCGACCAAGTCTTCCGCATGTTGCGGCTCAACATGGCCAGCTGCCGAAAAAAAGGCCAAGCGTGTCCCATGGCCACGTGCTGATGAGGATGCACCGTCTCCACGACCAGCACTAGACACAGAGCCTGCTTGCCCTCTCTTATTGGCTTGTGACTGTCTGCCTCTCCTTCTTGGCCTTCCAGACATACTAATGGCCTGTAGCTGCACTAAGCTGGGATAGAACACCTGTAATTTTCTTCAAGTAGCTTTATATACTGTAACCAGACAAGCCTGCCTGTCAGTAGGAAGATAACAGGAACGGATCTAGCTGAACACTGTGAGCAGGACGCACTGTACTAAATGTAAATAGTCTAGCTGCCTGACCGTGGTACTAATAGGATCAAATAGAACACCTGTAATTTTCTTCAGGTAGCTTTATATACTGTAACCAGACAAGCCTGCCTGTCAGTAGGAAGATAACAGGAACGGATCTAGCTGTACACTGTGAGCAGGACGCACTGTACTAAATGTAAATAGTCTAGCTGCCTGACCGTGGTACTAATAGGATCAAATAGAACACCTGTAATTTTCTTCAGGTAGCTTTATATACTGTAACCAGACAAGCCTGCCTGTCAGTAGGAAGATAACAGGAACGGATCTAGCTGAACACTGTGAGCAGGACGCACTGTACTAAATGTAAATAGTCTAGCTGCCTGACCGTGGTACTAATAGGATCAAATAGAACACCTGTAATTTTCTTCAGGTAGCTTTATATACTGTAACCAGACAAGCCTGCCGGTCAGTAGGAATTTAACAGGAACGGATCTAGCTGAACACTGTGAGCAGGACGCACTGCACTAAATGTAAATAGCAGGAACGGATCTAGCTGAACACTGTGAGCAGGACGCACTGCACTAAATGTAAATAGCAGGAACGGATCTAGCTGAACACTGTGAGCAGGACGCACTGCACTAAATGTAAATAGCAGGAACGGATCTAGCTGAACACTGTGAGCAGGACGCACTGCACTAAATGTAAATAGCAGGAACGGATCTAGCTGAACACTGTGAGCAGGACGCACTGCACTAAATGTAAATTGCAGGAACGGATCTAGCTGAACACTGTGAGCAGGACGCACTGCACTAAATGTAAATAGTCTAGAAGATAACAGGAACGGATCTAGCTGAACACTGTGAGCAGGACGCACTGCACTAAATGTAAATAGCAGGAACGGATCTAGCTGAACACTGTGAGCAGGACGCACTGCACTAAATGTAAATAGCAGGAACGGATCTAGCTGAACACTGTGAGCAGGACGCACTGCACTAAATGTAAATTGCAGGAACGGATCTAGCTGAACACTGTGAGCAGGACGCACTGCACTAAATGTAAATAGTCTAGAAGATAACAGGAACGGATCTAGCTGAACACTGTGAGCAGGACGCACTGCACTAAATGTAAATAGCAGGAACGGATCTAGCTGAACACTGTGAGCAGGACGCACTGCATTAAATGTAAATAGTCTAGATAGAAGATAACAGGAACGGATCTAGCTAAACTGAATACAGTGTATATATATATATGCAACACCTGGGATGCATATATATACACAATACACTGTAAGTGCAGCTAACTGACTGACTGTTCTGCCTAATCTATCTAACTCAAATCAAATGACACTGTCTCTCTCTCTCTATCTCTCAGCACACCGGAACACACACTACACAGGGCCGCCGTGCAGGCGGCCTTATATAGTGTGGGGTGTGTACTAAATCCCCTGAGCCATAATTGGCCAAAGCCACCCTGGCTTTGGCCAATTACAGCTCTCTCTACTGACGGCGCTGTGATTGGCCAAGCATGCGGGTCATAGTGCATGCTTGGCCAATCATCAGCCAGCAATGCACTGCGATGCCGCAGTGAATTATGGGCCGTGACGCGCCACACGAATTTAGCGCGAACGGCCCATAACGTTCGCAATTCGGCGAACGATCGAACAGCCGATGTTCGAGTCGAACATGGGTTCGACTCGAACACGAAGCTCATCCCTACTGCTGGGCACGTTTTCAGGAGGGAACCACTGGTTTGCAGCTAGGAGGATTGGTGAGTGACATGTGCTATCGGGAGGACTGGAGAGGCATGCCAGGGAGGACTGAGAGGAAATAGTCAGAGCTGGGTGTGGAGCCAGTGAGGATTGCAATGTCATGGGCAGTGAAGACAGGCAGCTGCAGCTAGGAGGGCTGGCAGGGCCTGAAGAGGGCTTACTGGGAGCAATAGTCCACCTAGGACAGCTAGCACTAAAGACTTCTTATTTCTATTTTTGCTACATTAAAGGGGTCTGCGGTCCCTGCCTGCAAATGGTGGTTACTAAGGCTTGGCTGAGTCAGTGTCAGGCCTAAACATGTGCATAGTTGCCAACATTGCAAAAAAAATTTGTGGAACACTTTTTTGGCTGTAGGCGGAGCCGTATAATAATTAGGGGGTGGGGCATGCATTTGCAGGCGTGGCATAGCAATAAAAAAGAAAACTGCCGCGGCGAAAAATGGGAGTGGTTTACGTGAAATTATGGGTGTGGCTTAAATGGGCGTGGCTCAAAGGGGTGTGGTTAGAGTCTGAGATGAATGAGGGATGGAGAGGGAAAGGGGAGAGAGGAATGGAGGGACAGTAGGCCCAGATCCTACACAACAATAGAAATATGTGTATTCTAGAAAGTTTAACAATCAGCAGATAAAGATACTCCAAACACCTGGTGTTAGCGCTTCAATCATCCCGGCACCATGGTTGTTATGGTGTCAGGATGATTGAAGTGCATTATTTCTATTATTACATTGTAATATAAAATGAAATCATTCAACTCACCATAATACCGAATCAGTGGGATCCCTGAGCTTGTCAGTAGCCACGTCGCCTGCCACCAGCACAGTCCTTCCTTGCATCAGGTGCCCCCAGCAGAGTCTGTCCTTGCATCAGGTGTCCCCAGCAGAGTCCGTCCTTGCATCAGGTGTCTCCAGCAGAGTCTGTCCTTGTATCAGGTGCCCCCGGCAGAGTCCCTCCTAGCATCAGGTGCCCCCGGCAGAGTCCCTCCTTGCATCAGGTGCCCCCGGCAGAGTCCCTCCTTGCATCAGGTGCCCCCGGCAGAGTCCCTCCTTGCATCAGGTGCCCCCAGCAGAGTCCCTCCTTGCATCAGGTGCCCCCAGCAGAGTCCTTCCTTGCATCAGGTGCCCCCAGCAGAGTCCTTCCTTGCATCAGGTGCCCCCAGCAGAGTCCCTCCTTGCATCAGGTGCCCCCAGCAGAGTCCCTCCTTGCATCAGGTGCCCCCAGCAGAGTCCCTCCTTGCATCAGGTGCCCCCAGCAGAGTCCCTCCTTGCATCAGGTGCCACCAGCAGAGTCCCTCCTTGCATCAGGTGCCACCAGCAGAGTCAGTCTTTACACCAGTGTTCCCAGCCTCAGTCCTTAAATCAGTGTCCCAGGCAGAGCCATAGTTTCCCCTCTCCCCCTAGTTACCCCCCTGTACACAGTAACCCCTCCTGTACATAGTTAACCCCCCTCCTGTAAATAGTTAACCCCCCTCCTGTAAATAGTTAACCCCCCTCCTGTATATTGTTAACCCCCCCTCCTGTATATAGTTAACCCTCCCCTCTCCTGTACATAGTTAACCCTTCCCCCTCCTGTATATAGTTAACCCCCCCCTCCTGTATATAGTTAACCCTCCCCCTCCTGTATATAGTTAACCCCACTCCTCCTCTATATAGCTACCCCCCCTCCTCCTGTATATAGCTAACTCCCCCTCCTGTATATATGTAACCCCCCTCCTCCTGTATATAGTTACCCCCCCTGTACATTAAAGTTAAATTGCTGCAGAGACAAGAGCCTGTGGCATCACTACAGCTGGTGTCACCCGGTGCGGCAAAAAATTGGTGTCACCCCCCCCTCCACCAACTATGTTCCCCTTCAGTACAGACCCCCCTCCCTCAGTAAAGACCCCCCCCACTAAGTACAGACCGCCTGTCCAGCAGTATAGATCCTCCTCCCTCAGTACAGACCCCCCCACTAAGTACAGACCCCCTCCATCAGTTTAGATCCCCCTCAGTATAGACCCCCCTCATCAGTATAGACCCACTCAGTACAGACCCCTCTCCCTCAATACAGACCCCCCTCAGTGCGGTCCCCCATCTATCAGTATAGACCCCCTCAGTGCAGACCCCCTCCATCAGTGCAGACCCCCCTCCATCAGTGCAGACCCCCTCCATCAGTGCAGACCCCCCTCAGTGCAGACCCCCCTCCATCAGTGGAGACCCCCCTCCATCAGTGCAGACCCCCTCAGTGCAGACCCCCCTCCATCAGTACAGATCCCCTCAGTGCAGACCCCCTCAGTTCAGACCCCCCTTCATCAGTGCAGACCCCCTCAGTTCAGACCCCCCTTCATCAGTGCAGACCCCCCCTCTATCAGTGCCAGTGCAGACCCTCCCCTCCCATAACGCCCCCCAGCACGTGTCCATTAGAGCAGAATGGAGCACTATGTGATAATGCAGCGGGACTGACTGGCAGCACTACGGCCCCTGGGAGGAACTTGTACATTTTTTTTTTTTGCTGTGCTGCAGATACTCGCTCTGCCCATCCACCTCCATGGCGGCCATTTCCTCTCTCTTGACAGGCTGTTCGTGAGCCGTCATTGTGTTTGTGGCTGTGTGCTGTGTCTGGCCGCCGGCGCCGTGTGTTCAGTGGAGAGGGGAGGGGCCGATCCGTGCAGCTAAAGAAGCCGATTCAATGGCTGCACGGATCAAGCCGCCTTCCTCTCTCCACTGAACACAAGGGGGAAGATCTAGCGGCGGCGCCGGTGGCCATTTTGCTGGAGCCAGCTGCTCAAAAAAATTAAAAAACAAACATTCCCGATTTTCCCGAAAATCCCAATTCGGGACAGCCTCCGATCGGGACGAGGGTCCCAAAATCGGGATTGTCCCTGGAAAATCAGGACTGTTGGCAACTATGCATGTGCTAGCTGTGCCTGAGAAGTAAGAGTTGTGCTGGAGAGAGAGTAACAGTCTGCAAGCAAGAGTTGTGCTGAAGGAGACTATAGTAGACAAGTGTATATAATTGTCCCAACTGATTGATATACAATAAACCAATTGCTTGTTCTACTTGGCATCCCACATATTCCTATCCCTATCCAAGTTCAAATCCCTCAATAAAAATAAAAAACAAACACATGGACTGTTCATTGTCTCAAAAGTGACTGAGAAGTGAATGCCGGGCTGGGCAGGGTGACAGGTGGGCCACAACTTTCAACAGCCCCTACTGGGCTACCGCTACAGTACCTATAAGGTTTCATTCACATGACCATGAAATAACACATATACACGTGATTTTTAATTACAGATCTGAGCATAGCTGCATTGTTTTCAATAGAGCCAATCACACAGGTGTGTAAACATGCAGCGCATTTTAATCAATAATACAGAATCCAAAAATCTGCGTCCAAGAACATGCGCTTTCCTTGCTTACGCTTATAAATGCATGTATACGCATTTGTAAGTGTGTACATTCATTCAAAACAAAGGGGCAAAAAAATGACCATTATGTAGGCATACGCGTCTTAACATTTCTTTACGCGTTTAATCTGTACATAAGTATTTTAATGATCATTATGCAGGACTTTTTCTCCTAGATAACACGTGTAATAACATCAGTAAAAATTTTACGGCCATGTGAATGAAGCCTAATAAATAATAATCAATAACATATATATGGCCAGTTTAGATGTAAACGGTGGTGTTTATCTTTGTGCCTTTATGCAGAGAGCATGGAGTGACCTCTTCTGGTCAAGATATGTACTGCATTAAACATGTCAGGTGGATGAGAGATCAAAATGTCATATTACTCTTCATGCTTGTGTTTGGCTAGTGTGGAAGGCCATGCCATGTGATTATCACAGACTGCAGTTGATAAAAAAAAAAAAAATCACATTATTTGTATTATTGTGGTATCCTGTGTACATTCTGCTACTGACTCAACATTAAAAAAGAACTATTAGGGCTTATTCACATGGGCATCTACTGTAATATCCCCTGTTTAGATGCATACAACGTAAAGTTTTGTGCTCATCTAAACGCAGCACTATAGGAATCAATGAGGCCATACACACAGTTGCTTCTACAAACATAAATGCGCACCATGTTTAGCAGCGTACAAAAAGTAGGGCATAGCTGTATCCCGGGCCATAAATACCCTATCTGCAGATTTTACGCGTGTAATTTGTGCACGCATGCATACTGTACATGCAGAAAGTCAGTTGAAGAATTGCAAGCGTCTAAATTCTGTACAATCTTAAAGCGGAGCTCCACCCAAAAGGGGAAGCTCTGCTTGTCTGCCTACAAATCCCCCCCCCCTCCACCCCTTCCACTGTCACATTTGGCGCCTTTTGGGTGGGTGGAGTGGGTACCTGGTTTTGACAGTTCGGCCCCCCTCCTTCCCCGAGACACTTCACAGGTCCCAGAAGACTGCGGCCCATTCATGGAACACAGCACACTTCACGTATGTGCAGTAGGAAACTGGCTGTGAAGCAGCAAGGCTTCACTGCTGGTTAATACTAGTCAAGATGGCTGCGCCAGCACCTGATAGCCGATTGAAAATATGCTGGATGCCTGGACAGGTAAGTGCCCTAATATTAAAAATCAGCAGCTACAGTATTTGTAGCTGCTGACTTTGAATTTTTTGGGGGGGAACCTGGAGGTTGCCGCCGGCCATGCCGCCATATGACGGCGTCCCAGAACGGCCGCTCTTGCGCGACCCTGATCTCTGTAAAGAGCTGCTTCTGCGGCTCTTTAACCATGTGATCGGCTGTGTCCAATCACAGTCGGTCACATGTAAACATGGAGATGCCGGTAATCGGCTCTCCTCGCCTCACACGGACAGAGTATGTGGCGAGGAGAGCCGATCAGCCACATCTCCACGCAGGGGGACATCTAGAAATGTAATCAGGGCACTGGTCATCAGTGCCCTGATTACAATATAGCAACCAATCAGTGCCCACCATTGCCTACCAATGCCAGCAATCAGTGCCCACTAGTGACAGCAATCAATGCCCACCACTGCCCACAAGTGCCACCAATCAGTGCCCATTGCTGCTGTCAATTAATGCCCATCAGCGTCGCCCATCAATGCCCATCAGTGCCCATTAGTACCGTCTATCCAAGCCCACCAGTGTCGCCTATCAGTGC
Organism: Aquarana catesbeiana; assembly: GCF_042186555.1. Taxonomy (NCBI): domain Eukaryota; kingdom Metazoa; phylum Chordata; class Amphibia; order Anura; family Ranidae; genus Aquarana; species Aquarana catesbeiana. The sequence goes on from NC_133327.1 coordinate 129,294,147, forward strand.
CCACCAGTGCTGCCTATTAGTGCCCACCAGTGCCACCTATCAGTGCTCATCAGTGCCGCCTCATCAGCGCACATCAGTGAAGGCTAAAAATTACTTAGTTACAAAATTTACTGACAGAAAAAAGTGAATAGCATTTTTTTTTCTAAATTTTTGGTCTTTTTTTTTTGTAAAAAATAAAAAACCCAGCAGTGATTAAATACCACCGAAAGAAAGCTCTATTTGTGTGAAGAAAATGATAATAAAATTTGTTTGTGTACAGTGTAGTACGACGGCACAATTGTCATTCAAAGTACAACAGCGTTGAAAGCTGAAAAATGGCCTGGGCAGGAAGGGGGTGTAAGTGCCTGGTAGGCAAGTGGTTAATGTGCATCTAAAGATGAATACATTGAGTACATTTTAAGCGGGATCTTCTGCTGGCTCTGCCAACAAGAAAATATGCATATGCCCATGTGAATATAGCATAAGGACTTCTTTACAATGTTATTGCGCTCTAAAAAGCTATCTGCAGTGGATTGGTTTTAGCAGGGTATTAGGCATGCAGTAAGGAGGCATTAAGTCACTTCATTACCGCCTGTTTTAACCCCTTAAAATGTGCACCACCATACTGCAACCACATGCATTGCAGGCATGTGAACACTCCCGTTTGCTGCCTTTGCAGCTTAAAGGGATTGTAAAGGCAGAAGGTTTTTTTTTTTATCTTAATGCATTCTATGCATTTTTTTAAAAACCTCCAGCATAACAAGTACTGACTCACTTGATCAGTGTTACTCAATCTTGGTAAGGCGAGTCAGGCATTTGGATCGATTAGGTATTTCTTTAGAATTATTTTCTGTTCTTATAGTTTATTTAAAGCAATAACAACAAGTTTGTTAAAGATAATTAAACAGACAAAGAACTGACTACTCTGCCAACTTGACATAGAAATTCCTAAGTTCTATTTAGCCACCCTGTCCAGTCTTTTGTATTCCAAAACGAGTCCGCTGTGTCTCTCCCCACTTGTTTGCAGTCAAATAGGTAGGCTAGATGTAGTCTGGCTAGAAGTATTTTAATAGTTTTTTTGACTGATAGTTCTGTATGTTTATAGGCATACAAATTTCTAGTATCCCACAGAGTTTCTTTGTATGTCATAAAAAAAATCCAGGCTCGTCATTTTTCAAGTTTGGTTCCGTCACAGCAAACCGTGAGTACCAATGGGAAAGTGAGGTCAGTTATTTCCAGTAGAAATTTTGCGAAGTTGCAAATTCTCCTTCTGAATTTTGGTGTAAAGAGGCATGACCAGAAGAGGTGGTGTAGATCCTCTTGTGAGGTGTATTCTTCTCTGGGGCATTTTTCGTCCCCTTTGCAGCTTTTAGATCTTTGAAAAGATCTGGTAGGGAGGCAGTTCATTAAAGACATCCATTGTACATCTTTTTGTTTGTCTGGCCTTTGGGTTTGATTTTAGATCAAGTGAGTGTGTACTAAGACAAGAATGTCGTTAATTTGACCTTTCCTCAGCAAGGCTCTAAGTTTTGCCTTATTTAGACTGTCTGTCTCTAGTTGTTTATTTTGATTTAATCTCAGCTAGGATTGCGGCACTACAAAAGCAAAGGGTTTCCCACTGTCGTAATGCCACCATCCCCATTTAGAGAAAAGCCATCCTGCTAAATAGCGAATCATGGCAGCTGTTTTAGTGTCTTTCCCTTTGACTGTCTTCTCCACGAAAAGCCATGAATGCAAGTTAAACTTTGTAGATCGGGTAGTCCATAGCCTCCCAAACTGGGATCTTTTTTAAGTTTCTCCCTGTTGCATCTTTCAATTTCGGTGCCCCAGAAAAAAAATGAACATCATTCTGTTGAGTTTATTTATCTGGGTTTGTGTGGGTTGGAATATCATGTTAGTGTAGAGTAGAATCGGTAGCATGACTGCTTTAATGACCAGAACTTTCCCAGACATTGACAAGTCTCTCATTTTTCAAAAAATTTCTCCACCATGAAGGCTAGTGTCTGATAGTTACTTGTCCCATCAAGTTTGGCATTGAAAGAAACCCCCAAAATCTAAATATCTTCAGAGGATTTCATGCATCCTACCTCTGTAGGGATACTTTTCCCTAAGTTGCAGACATTTGTTTTTTCCCAGTTGACTGACTGACATTCCAGACATGGCGCAGAAAATTTTGAGGTGATGATTGCATCTCTGCAAATCTTGTTGGCTGTTCAAGAGAAAAACCACGCCATCCATATAGGCTAGTGATTTGACTCTCTTCCCGTCACTTCCTGGTATGATGATTCCTTTTAAAACCTTGTCATTCTGTATGTGTCTTAACAGTGGTTCCATAGCACTTATGAAAACAATTGGGGATAAAGGGCAACCTTGTCGCAGCTCTGACTTGATTGAAAATTCTTCACTTAGCTAGCCGTTAACTAAGACCTGGCTAGTAATACCTTCATACATTCCTATGATGATTTTTAGCAGGCTTTGGGGTATGCTTACTTTCCTTAGGACGTGCCGTAGGAAGTTATGTGAAAGCTTATTGAAAGCTTTGTCCAGGTCGATTGCTTCTGCGATCAGTGCTAGGTTGTTTGACTGAGCATAGAGATGATATCTCGTAGCAAGATTAAATTGTCCATTATATGCTTCCCTGGGACTGCACAAGTTTGATGGTCTCTGATGTAGTATTCATCTACTTGTCTTAGCCTGTTAGCTATAGGTTTGGCAATCTCTTTGTAGTCGGAGTTAAGAAGCGATACAGGACACCAATTTTTTATTTCTTTTTTGTGGATAAGGGTGATTATACCCTTCCTCATAGATTCAGACAAAGCTCAAATGAAGAAACAAAAACGTATGACTGCCACAAATTCGTTTTTGATGACTGGCCATGCTTTGATATAGAATTCCTTGGGAAGGCCATCATTTCCAGGAGTTCCATGTTTTGTTTGATACCCCAAATTTCCTTTTCCTTAGGATCGTGGCATAAAGATTCTATGTTCCATAGGAATAGTATCTTTTAGGACACTGCAGTAGGACTGCAATTTGGCTTGTGTTGAAGTGTGTTCACCTTTATAGAGACTTTGACAAAATTCCTTAATCTGACCTGTCATGGCTTTCCCTTTGTATTCCTTACCCTGAGCCATGATGGACTCAATTACTTCTTTGTTTTTGAAAGTCTTTTTGAAGAAGTATCAGGAGCATTTTTAATTTACTTCTCCTTTATTTTGGAATTGTAAATAGTTGTCTTCCCTTTATCTTCAAGTATTTTATTTCTTTCCTACCTTATGCCGCGTACACACAAGCTGACTTTTCGACCGGACTGGTCCGACGGTCTATCCGACGAACTTTTGGCGGACTTTCGATGGACTTTCCAAACAAATGGACTCGCGCACACACGACCGGACTTTCCAGCAGAATAGGTCCGACGGACTTTCGACGGAGTTACGGCAGACTTCCGGACTTGCCCACACACGTTCATTTTGAATGTGTGTGATGAACGTGATGAGGTACGACAGGACTAGAAAAGAAAGTCAATCTCGCCGCTTTTATCGGCGAGATTAACACCTTGCGAGCCCCGTCGCAGAATACCAGGCCCTCAGGTCTGGTATGGATTTTAAGGGGAACCCCCTATGTCGAAAAAAAGGCGTGGGGGTCCCCCCAAAATCCATACCAGACCCTTATCCGAGCACGCAGCCCCGCCAGTCAGGAAAGGGGGTGGGTGAGCGCTCCCCCCCCCTCCTGAACCGTACCAGGCCGCATGCCCTCAACATGGGGGGTGGGTGCTTTGGGGAAGGGGGGCGGGAGAAGAACCAGACACCGGGAGAAGAGGCCAGAGAGCGGGAGAAGAACCGGACACCGGGAGAAGAGGCCAGAGAGAGCGGAGAAGTTGGAAGAGACCCCCGAAGTCGGAAGAAGACCCCCGGAGCTGCCTAATAAATTACTTTAAAAACCTGTGTAGTGTGTTTTTTTATTGACACTGTTTTCCCCAGGTGAATGGGTAGGGATACGATGTACCCCATACTCATTCACATAGGGCGGGGGGCCGGGATCTGGGGGCCCCCTTATTAAAGGGGGCTCCTGGATTCCGATAAGCCCCCCGCCCGCAGACCCAGATAACCAATGGTCAGGGTTGTCGGGAAGAGGCCCTTGTCCTCATCAACATGGGGACAAGGTGCTTTGGGGTGGGGGGGGCCCACAGGGCGCCCCCTCTTCCCCAAAGCGCCCACTCCCCCATGTTGAGGACATGCGGCCTGGTACGGTTCAGGAGGGGGGGCGCTCGCTTGTCCCCACTCCCTTTCCTGACTGGCCGGGTGCGATAAGGGTCTGGTATGGACCTTTGGGGGACCCCCACGCCGTTTTTTTTTCGGCATAGGGTGTTTCCCCTTAAAATCCATACCAGACCTGAGGAACATTGTCGCCTCTTTCTCGCGCTCACTGCAATAGGAAAATGTGTTTTTCCTATTGCAGCGACCGTGAGATGTATAGTACCAGACCGCTGAGAACCAGCGTGATAGGATCGTGCTGGAAACATTCTCGCAGACAGGTGCTATAGCTGCCCTTGCGTCGCATTTGGTCCTACGGACCAGCATACAGACGAACGGGCTTCCCGATAGGAACTGGGTCCGACGGAGTGCCCGGCGGAAAGATTTGAAACATGTTTCAAATCTAAAGTCCGTCGGATTTTTGACCGAAAAGGTCCGTCGGAAGTCCGATGAAGCCCACACACAGTCGGATTGACCGACGGATTCGGTCCATCATGCCAGTCCCGTTGAAAAGTCCACTCATGTGTACAGGGCATTAGAGCTTTAATTTTCACCGAAACATCAATACCAGCCTCTCTTAGTTTGTACATAGTATGTAGTCGATGCATATGTTCCTTCTCTTTTTGTTTCTTTGCTTTGGAGATACTTTTTATTTTAAAGAATTCAGCAATCTTTAGTTTACACTAGGGATACACCGAAATTTCGGCCGCCGAAACATATCGCCCGCCCCCGCCCCCATCACGGGGGTGTCCTATAGCGCAGAAGAGAGAGGAGGAGAGCCGCTGCCTGGTTGATTAGAGTGCCGGGAAAATAAAAGCTTTCATTTCAAAAGCTGTGTGTTCCCCGCTGTGCGTCCCAGGATTGGACGGGTGATCTGTCTATCTGTCTATCAAAGTGCCCGGACAAAGAGGAGGGGCTGTATGTGACGGCACGCGGGGTGGAACACACAGCTATTGAAATGAAAGCTGTTATGTTCCCGGCACTCTAATTAACCAGACGGTGGCGACAGCTCTCCTCTCCCTTCCCCTGCACAGGCTGGCTGCACTGGGGACACAGGCAAGCTGGCTGGTTGGCTGCACTGGGGACACAGGCAGGCTGGCTGGCTGGCCGCACTGGGGACACAGGCTGGCTAACTGGCTGCATGGGGACACAGGCTGGCTAGCTGGCTGCACTGGAGACACAGGCTGGCTGGCTGCACTGGGGACACAGACTGGCTGGCTGGCTACACTGGGCACACAGGCTGGCTGGCTGCACTGGGGACACAGGCTGTCTCGCTGCACCGGGGACACAGGCTGGCTGCACTGGGGACACAGGCAGGCTGTATCTGACGGGCACTGGTGAGGCTGCATTGAGCTCTTGCATCATGTCTGCAGTCTCTGACCATCTCTCGTACCATGTCCCCAGTCTCTGTCCATCTCCTGTACCATGTCTGCAGTCTCTGACCATCTCCTGTACCATGTCCCCAGTCTCTGCCCATCTCCTGTACCATGTCCCCAGTTTCTGACCATCTCCTGTACCATGTCCCCAGTCTCTGACCATCTCCTGAACCATGTCCCCAGTCTCTGACCATCTCCTGAACCATGTCCCCAGTCTCTGTCCATCTCCTGTTTGAAAATATTTTTTTAAAAATACGTTTCAGTATCGGTCATTTTCTGTATCGGTTTGTCCCCAGTCTCTGACCATCTCCTGTACCATGTCCCCAGTCTCTGACCATATCCTGTACCATGTCTGCAGTCTCTGACCATCTCCTGTACCATGTCTGGAGTTTCTGACCATCTCCTGTACCATGTCCCCAGTCTCTGACCATCTCCTGCACCATGTCCCCAGTCTCTGACCATCTCCTGAACCATGTCCCCAGTCTCTGACCATCTCCTGTACCATCTCCCCAGTCTCTGACCATCTCCTGTACCATGTCCCCAGTCTCTGACCATCTCCTGTACCATGTCCCCAGTCTCTGACCATCTCCTGAACCATGTCCCCAGTCTCTGACCATCTCCTGTTTACATTTTTTTTTTTTTAAATACGTTTCAGTATCGGTCATTTTCTGTATCGGTTTTGGTTTTCGGCCTAGTGTATTTTTCATTTTCGGTATTGGTTTCGGCACCAAAAAACCCAGTCGGTGCACCCTTAGTTTACACCAGTACCACCAATCTAGTATGTTATGTTAGTATGTAAGTTCGGCCCACTTCCGGTATTGTATTTGAAAACTGGCCCAAATTTTCTCATCTTCTATTACGGTGGTGTTTAGTTTCCAAACCTCTCTTCCAAATTTAATTTTGGCATCAATCAGTAGTTCTGCTATGATGAAGTTATGGCCGGAATAGGTTACTGGTTGGTGGTCATAGGAGTGGGCTGACATATGGACTAGCAGATTTAAATACACTAACAGCCACCATATCCAAGAAATGTTAAGCTGCAGTATAATAAATGTTTGCTTTCGGGTTTAATACCACTTTAAGGCAGCCTTGTGTTAGGGAGCTAAGGGTGCCATTCAAAATGTTTGGCAGTGTAACACACCACTGACTGTGCGGTAAAACATGCATCAGACTACGTTACCACAACCTAAACCAGATATGAAGCCAGTCTAAGTGATTAATGAACAACTTAAATGCTCTTTGCATCTAATGAACAAAATCCCAGTGCAATATGAAAGAAGAAAACAACACTATTTAGAAGGTTCCTAGGGCTAACTATTATTATCCCATTTACAGTAGTTAGCTTAAGGCTATCCATCCACCCCCTGTTGCCACATGTGGCACCTTCTGGAGGGGAGCGGGTACCTGGTTTTGACACCCACTCCGGCAAACTGAGCCAGAAGTTCGCCCCCCCCCCTTCTTTGCCCACTACACAGGTCCCAGAAGACTGTGGCCCATTCACAAAGCACAGCGCGCTTTGTGCATGTGCAGTAGGAAACCGGCCGTGAAGCTGCAATTCTTCATGTCTGGTTTCCCTTAGTCAAGATGCAGTACCCGATAGCAGATTGAAAAATCGGCTCGGATGAGGACACCACTGGATACCTGGACAGGTAAGTGCCCCAACAAAAAATGTCATCAGCTACAGCATTTGTTTTTAATTTTTTTTTTGGGGGGGGGGGAGCCTGGAGCTCCTCTTTAATAGTACTGAGCTGCTGCTTATCTAAACAAGAAGTAAAACCAGCATATTACTAAATTCTTACACAACTTCCTGCTTTGTCCGTTATTGGTGTTTACTACTTGAAGAACTACGTGTATAATATTACATCTATGAAACCCAGTACAAAGGAAAGCATAGGGGTTATCTACAGTCATTGCCCTTTGACAAGGGTACAAGCACATGGCTGCAATGAAATGACTGATTATCTATGCAAGATCTTGTTGGCAGAGGCTTGGAGAAGGATCATGCGTAAAAGACACGAGTTTAAACCAAAAACTACCAATAAAAATTCAGCTTTTTTCTGCTTCCATGTACATGAACCTTCGAGGCATAGTTTGCTAAAATTATCTCATCTTAACTGCTTGCTGACTGCCTCACGTACAGCGGCAGAGTGGCTCTCCTCCTCCGGGTTCCACACCTAATATGTGATCCGGCACTTCTGGGTAGGAGGCACATGCGCCGTCGCTGTGCTGTGATTACACACAGCACAAGACGATCAATGGGTGCCGGCCAATGGATGTCCGCAGGCACCCGCTGATCTGTGAGGAGAAACAAAGAACAGAGCTCTGCCTATGTAAACAATGCAGAGCTCTGTTCTGTCAGCAGGGATGTGGTGGATTTTGTTTCCACCACATCCCTTAGTAAAAACAGCACACATACTGCACACAAACACTGGCTAGGCACACACTTAACTCTTTGATCACTCTAGATGTTTGAACCTTTCTCAGCCAGTGTCATTAGTACAGTGACAGTGCATATTTTTAACACTGATCACTGTATTAGTGTCACTGGTTCCCACAAAGTGTCAGTTAGGGTCAGATTTCCGCTGCGGCAATATTGCAGTCGCTGATTTCCGCCATAACTAGCATAAACAAATAAATAAATACCAGTATATATACCAGTATATAATACCAGTATATATACCATAGCCTGTAGATGCTATAACTTTTGCGCAAACCAATCAATATTCCCTTATTAGAATTTTTACAAAAAATATGTAGAATACATATTGACCTAAATTTATGAAGACATTTTTTTTTTTTTTTTTTTTTATTGGATATGTTTTATAGCAGAAAGTAAAAAATTGATTTTTAAAACAGCTTACCTGTAAAATCCTTTTCTTGAAGTACATCACGGGACACAGAGCACCATAATAATGACTATGTGGGTTATACGCTTACCTTTAGGTGATTGGACACTGGCAACCAATAGTAAGACGGTTCCTCCCATATAACCCCTCCTATACCGGAAGCACCTCAGTTTTGTAGCAAGCAATGACGATCCCAGAAAGAGGGGAGGGACCTCTGTGTCCCGTGATGTACTTCAAGAAAAGGATTTTACAGGTAAGCTGTTTTAAAAATCAATTTTTCTTTATCGTACATCACGGGACACAGAGCACCATAATAATGACTATGTGGGATGTCCTAAAGCAATGCATCTGAGGGGGGGGGGGGGACACATTATCCCTAAGCCCAACGGGTCTAAGACTATAAAGCTGCCTGCAACACGCTGTGGCCAAAAACAGTCTCCCTTTGAGATCTCACATCCACCTGGTAGAACCTGGTGAACGTATGAACTGAAGACCAAGCGGCCGCTTTGCAAACCTGAGCCATAGACACCTGCTGGCGTACTGCCCATGATGCACTAATTCCTCTAGTGGAGTGTGCTTTTAAATCCCAAGGTGGAACCCTGCGCTTTAATCCATACGCCTGGATAATAGTCTGACGAATCCACCTGGATATAGTTGAAATTGTTGCCGGCTGTCCTTTTTTAGGACCCTCAGGCAAGACAAAAAAAACAGTCAGTCTTCGGAAAGGGAGCTGACATTTCCAAGTAAACTTTGATCGCCCTCACCACATCCAGCGAGTGAAGCGACCTTTCCTCCCTAGTCTTAGGGTTTGGAAAAAAGGAAGGTAAAATGATATCCTGATTCAAATGAAATTTGGAAACTACCTTCCGTAAAAAATCCGGACGAAGGCGCATGACCACTCTATCCTGATGAAGAATCATAAAAGGTTCTTTGCAAGAAAGGGCGGCCAATTCTGACACCTATATAGCCGATGTAGCCACCAAAAAAACTAATTTTCTGGTCAATAGGACAAAAGGAATATGCCTAATAGGTTCAAACGGTTGACTCTGTAAGGCTGACAGTACCAAATTTAAGTCCCAGGAATATAAAGGTGGTTTAACCGGTTCCCGACCGGCGCACGCCGATGTACGTCGGCAGAATGGCACGGCTGGGCAAATGGGCGTACCTGTACCTCCATTTAAATTTCCCGCCGTGCCATTGCGTGCCGGCCGGGAGCTCTGCGAGTCGGATCGCGGGTCCCACGGACTCAATCGCCGCGGGGATACCCGCGACCGCCTCACGGAGAGGACGAACAGGGAGATGCTGATGTAAACAGCATCTCCCCGTTCTGCCTAGTGACAAGTGTCACTGATCACAGCTCCCTGTGAGCAGGGAGCTGTGATCAGAGTAATGACACTGCTAGCCCATCCCCCCTACAGTTAGTAATCACTCCCCTAGGACATACTTAACCCCTCCCCGTCCCCTAGTGGTTAACCCCTTCACTGCCAGTGTCATTTACACAGTAATCAGTGCATTTTTAATCGCACTGATCGCTGTATAAATGACAATGGTCCCAAAAATGTGTCAAAAATGTCCGACATGTCCGCCATAATGTCGAAGTCACAATAAAAATCGCTGATCGCCACCATTACTAGTAAAAAAAAAAAAAAATTTATAAAAATGCCATAAAACTATCCCCTATTTAGTAAACGCTATAACTTTTGCGCAAACCAATCAATAAACGCTTATTGTGATTTTTTTTTTTACCAAAAATATGTAGAATACGATTGGCCTAAACTGAGGAAAAAAATGTTTTTTTTTATATATTTTTGGGGGATATTTATTATAGCAAAATGAAAAAATAATGCGTTTTTTTCAAAATTGTCGCTCTTATTTTGTTTATAGCGCAAAAAATAAAAATCGCAGAGGCGATCAAATACCACCAAAAGAAAGCTCTATTTGTGGGAAAAAAAGGATGTCAATTTTGTTTGGGAGTCATGTCGCACAACCGCGCAATTGTCAGTTAAAGCGACGCAGTGCCAAATCGCAAAAAACGCTCTGGTCAGGAAGGGGGTAAAATCTTCCGGGGCTGAAGCGGTTAACCGGCGGCCTCAGGTGTGTTACTCCCTTGACAAAGGTTCGCACCAAAGAATGGGATGCAATTGGTCTTTGGAAAACAAACGATAAGGCCGAAATCTGTCCTTTAATTGTCCCTAAAGCGAGCTGCAAGTCTACTCCTGCTTGAAGAAAGGCAAGAACTCTTCCAATCGTATACCTACGAGGGTTCCGTTTCCTCTCCTCACACCAAGAAATGTACGATTTCCAGACTCTATAATAGATAGCTCTAGAAATCAACTTTCTAGCGTTTATCAAGGTAGACAAGACTGAACCCATAATACCACGGTCTTTCAACAGTCTGGTCTCAATAGCCAAGCCATCAAATTCAGCAACCGTAAAGAAGGATGGAATATGGGTCCTTGAGACAACAGGTCTGGACCGCATGGAAGGACCAATGGGTCCCCTACTGCCAACTTCACAATCTCCGGGGCCACGCTGGGGCCACTAGGATCACTGGTTTTTGCTTCTCCTGTATTCTGCGTAATAAGTGTGGCAGAATTTGGATCGGGGGAAAGGCATGTATCAGAGAATACTGATCCCAAGGAACTACTAATGCGTCTATCCCGTCAGCAAGGGGATCCTTGGTCCTGGAGACAAACCTGTCCAGCTTGGCATTGAATCTGGATGCCAGCAGATCCACATCTGGGGTCCCCCAGTATTGGCAGATCTGTAAAAAAACCTTTGGGTGCAGGGACCATTCCCCTGGCAACAATTTCTGGCGACTTAGGAAATCTGCCTGCCAATTGTCCACCCCCCCGGATAAACACTGCCGAAAGGAACGGCACATGTTTTTCTGCCCAAGTCAATATATGGTTTACCTCTCTCTGGGTTGCCCGACTCCTGGTACCTCCCTCGTGGTTGATATATGCCACCACCGTGGAGTTGTCGGACTGGACTCTGACAGGAAGACCCCACAATCTGGATGTCCAGAATTGCAGAGCCAGACGAGCTGCCCGAATCTCCAATAGATTGATGGGCAGGGTCCTTTCTGTCTGGGACCATACTCCCTGAACAGACGCCTCCTCTAGGACTGCTCCGCAGCCGAGAAGACTGGCGTCTGTAGTTACGACTTTCCAGGCTACTGGTGGGAAAGATTTCCCTCTTTTCAAATTGCTGGTTCTTAACCACCAAGAAAGGTTCCATAGTACCTGTGGAGATAGAACCATCGGCTGATCCAAGGTTTGAGCCGACTTGTCCCAGGCCTTTAGTATAGTGTTCTGGAACACTCTGGAGTGGAACTGTGCATATGGCACTGCGCTGAAAGATGACACCATCTTGCCCAGTAACCTCATGCATAGCCGAATAGAAGGTGTTAGTTCTTTTTTCACCTTCTGGACAAGTTCCACTATGGAGGCGACCTTTAAGGGGGGCAGAAACACCTTTTTCTTGGGCGGTGTCCAAGACCAGACCCAGATACACCAAGGCTTGGGTCGGACAAAGAGCTGACTTGTCCAAATTTAGAATCCAACCTAGGCGTTGTAAAACCCGTACTGTTCTTGACACGTTTTGAATCAGCATGGGGCAAGAGAAATCCCTTAGGAGAAGATCGTCCAGGTAGCCTACTATGGAGACCTTCTGAGACCTTAGGGAAGCCAACACCGGGGCCAGAATCTTTGTGAAAACCCTGGGGGCTGTGGCCAGACCGAATGGTAGTGCCACGAATTGAAAATGACTGCATTCTACAGCGAAGCGTAGGAACCTCTGATGTGGACCGAAGATTGGCACATGAAGGTACGCGTCCTTGATATCTATGGACGCTAAATAGTCTCCCTTTCTCAGGGATTTTATTATCGAACGAACCGACTCCATGCGGAAGGATCGAACGTCTATAAAGACGTTGAGAGCTTTGAGGTCCAAAATGGGCCTTACTTCCCCATTTGGCTTCGGCACAGTAAATAGGTTTGAGTAAAACCCTTTGAACCTTTCCTTCTGCAGAACCTTTACAATTACCCCCTGCATCAGCAGATGCTGTAAAGCTAGGAATAGGCATCTTCTTTTCTTTGGATCTGACGGAACCCTTGAGTACAGAAACCGATTTGGGGGAATTCCCAAAACTCTATTCTGTAACCGTATTTTACAGTGGAAATGACCCATCTGTCTCGAACTAGTTCTTCCCAAGCATCACCAAACAGCCGAAGCCTGCCCCCCACCCGTGAGAGCGAGGGCGCCCCTTCACAAGGTAGACTTGGAGTTGGGCTTGGGTGTCTTTTGGGTCCAGGGTTTCTTCTGACCCTGTGGTCTTTTAAACCCAGATGGTTGAGGCCGTCGATACCGCTTAGGGGAAGAAGCACTAGGTCCTGGAGCATTGGGAATTTTATAAGAGGGTTGCTTCCCTTTCTTTTTAATGGGGAGTAGGGCACTCTTTCCTCCAGAGATCTTTTGGATATATTTATCCAGATCCTCGCCAAACAAGCGCTCTCCATGGAATGGAAAAGCTGCGAGTAGCCTCTTACATGGCGTTTCAGCAGACCAGTTCTTTAGCCACAAGACTCTGCGCATATGGATTGACAGTAACACAAAACGAGACATCTGTTGGATTGAGTCCTTCAATGCGTCTACTGCAAAACATAAGGCATGAGGAATCTCCCATAACTCCTCGGCAGATTCCTCCTGGCAAGGTATGTTCTTCACCAACCTTTTAAAGCGATCCTTTAGGGATTGGCAAATCCCAATAGCTGCAACTGTTGGCTGAACTGCTGCACCAGCCACCGAAAAGGAGGCCTTTAATAAGGACTCTAGCTTTTTATCAGTCGGATCCTTGAATACCTGGGCATTATCCACTGGACAGGTTAAACTTTTATCTACGGAAGATATGGCAGCATCCACCAAAGGTGTGCCCCATTTCTTCCTGAACTTCTCCTCCATAGGATATAAGACAGAAAACCTTTTTTGGAGGTAAGTATATCCTGTCAGGGTGCTCCCAGTCCGCGTAAACCACCTGCTCCAGTAACGGATGCAAAGGGAACGCTTGGGAAATTTGCTGAGGTCGCAAAGATCCCAAAGTAGAACAGGAGAGTGCAGACTCCTGAACCGGGGGTAACTTAAACCCAATTCGTACCATCTCAATTAGAGATTGGATAAACAATTTTTGGGAATGGGAGGCTGAAATTGGCTCTTCAGAGCCAGAGTCCTCAGCCGAGGATCCTTCAGCCTCTCCTTCCTCTCGGTCTTTTATGACCACCTCTTCCAAATCCTCTGCCCATTCTGGTTCCAGATCACCTGGACCCATCTGGCTATAAGAGTCCTGGTGCTCTAGTGACTCTCCACTTGGCCCAGGCTCAGGGGAGGGAGATCTATTAGGCTCCCCCCCCCCCCGTGTTACAGAGGCAATCATGCCAGCTATTTTGCCCTCAAGGCCCGCTAAGGCAGATGCCAAATCCTCCTTTGTAACATAAGCAGAGGCAGGTATATTGGTAGTGGCCACTATGCCTGACAAATGCAATGGCTCAGCCAGGCCAGATGCCACAGGTCTTTCAGGAGAAACTGAGGCTGCATCAGCATGGGGTTGGTTTTTAAAGGAGATACTCTTACCCCTGTGCTAGCCTTGTTCCCTATACCTCATTTTCTGGAAGACATTGCTTACACACGAGGAAGAAAAGGAGTACTCCCCACAAACTACAACCAGCCTTCAACCTGTCACCACTGTGTCCAAGACCTCCAGACTCACGTGCCCAAATATTGCTCTGTGCTGTCCACGCACACGCCAGGAGCTCCATCCCTATAAAGCCTAAGCTTGAGAGTGAGTGTGCGCATCAGCGGCATGCCCGCCGCGCAGCGCATGCGCCGTCCTGACGCACGCGGCGCATCCGTGACGCGCACAGCAGTGGTGCACGCTAACACCGACGGCGCGCACACCGAAGCCGCACACACATTTGCGCACACCTGATCAAAAACGTGCGCCATACCAGGCATCTGTAAGACACAGGTTTCAAGGTTTACCAGCAGGTTTCAGAGGGAATACATACATATATATAATAAATTCCCAAAGGGAGTACTCACCATCCCAAGCAGCAGGGCCTGTTTTACCAGGCCCAATCTTCCCCCATCACGGTGGGTAGCGCCTCTAAGGAGCTTCAGGGACTGGGTCCCCCCATATTTTGGGGTCCACACCCCTGGACCTGTAAAGCACCCTTTCTGGTTTTACCTTGGGCAAGATTGACCAGGAATATCAACTTAACAAGGGTCCAGCGCCTATATAGGACACATTACAAGCAATACCTCGTTCTTGAACCGAGGTTCGGGTACCATTCACTTTAGCTTTTGTTATGCCATCCGAATGGATCCGATTATGATGTCCTCGGTGGGACATCTTTGAAGATAATTGAAGAGCTTCAACAGCCATGACCATCACCTTCAAGACAGTGGTGAAAAAACTGAGGTGCCTCCGGTATAGGACGGGTTATATAGGAGGAACCATCTTACTATTGGTTGCCAGTGTCCAATCACCTAAAGGTAAGCGTATAACCCACATAGTCATTATTATGGTGCTCTGTGTCCTGTGATGTACGATAAAGAAAAATATTGTTTTATTTGTTTTCAAAATTGTCAGCCTTTGTTTATAGTGCAAAAAATAAAAAAAAGCAGTGGTAATCAAATACTACCAAAAGAAAGCTCTGTGTGTGTGTGTGTTAAATGTACAGCATTGCATTACCGCGCAATTGTCAGTTAAGGCAACGTGGTGCCAAAAAAAGCAAAAAATGGTCTGGTAATGAAGGGGGGGTATATCTTCCAGAGGGCAAGTGGTTAAAAATGCAGCTAAACACAATGTAGAACATAATTGACACTTTGACATACACAGTCATTTTAATGGATAAAACACAACAAAATAATATATATATAAACAAAAACTTGCTACCACATTTCGCCATTATTGAAAGACAGATGAGATCACATGACAATAGTGTGCACGGCCTGCCAAAGCCCCTTTTATCTTAAGGTCACTGCAATACAGTACACAGCGATCACTGAAAATGACCCTGGCATAGAAATAAACCTTTCCAAGTAATAGCAGCACTTAAAGTAAACCCGTAATTTTATCTCAGCATCAATTGAAACAGAGAACATGATTCACAATGCATTTGCAAAGGTTACCTTGGAACAAAATTACGTGTCAAAAGAAGCAGTAGATGCAGAGCTGTAAGCAGCTGAAATTTTGCAAATCTCAACTTTTCCTGTAAAAGTTTAATTTGGCTCTGTTCTTTTCGCCTGCCAGTCCTCCCTATTGGTTGTTTAATGCAATATGAAGGTTTAGGAGGTGGAATGAACAGCCCACGATGTCGAGATCCATATCTCTGGATCTACTGATTGTTTTCCACTTAGGCTGGGTTCACACTAGTGCGATGCCAGACATGTGATTCGCACCGTATTGCTGTGCACATCACATGCGATGTCTGTGAGATGCAAATTCAGCCAAATAAACTGCATGGCTGAAATCGTATTTGCACCAAAATGGTGCAGGACCTTTTTTTGGTCCGAACTGGAATCGGATCGCATGGGTGTGAACACCCATGCGATCTGATTTCTGTACCATTTCACAGTTCGCACTGTGATCTGTGAACCGATTTGGGGGTGTCATTAAGTTTACATTGACACCTGTAGCGGTTCACAGATGTCAGTGCAAACCGCCTGCGATTCAGGTGCGATGTGGAAACCTGCACAGGAATCACAGGTTTTCCCACACCAGTGTGAACCGGGACTTAAAGCGTGTTTCTACTTTTGCAGTCAAACCCCGCTGTATGTTTGTTATGTGTTCCCATTTACACAGCATGTTTGATTTTGTTTTTCTTTAAATATTTCTTACTTTTTACAGTGCCTTGCAAAAGTATTCACCCCCCTTGGCTTTTTACCTATTTTGTTACATTACAGCCTTTAGTTAGAAAAAAAGTTAAAAAAATGTTTTTTTAATCTGAATTATATGTGATGGATCAGAACACAATAGTCTGTGTTGGCAAAATAAAATGAGAAAAATATATACATAAAACTATTTTTCAGAAATAAAAAAATGATAATTGGCATGTGCGTATGTATTCACCCCCTTTGTTATGAAGCCCATAAACAGCTCTGGTGCAACCAATTACCTTCAGAAGTCACATAATTAATGAAATGATGTCCTCCTGTGTGCAATCTAAGTGTTACATGATCTGTCATTACATATTTACACCTTTTTGAAAGGCCTCAGAGGCTGTAACACCTAAGCAAGAGGCACCACTAACCAAACAATGCCATGAAACCAAGGAACTCTCCAAACAAGTAAGGGACAATGTTGTTGAGAAGTACAAGTCAGGGTTAGGTTATAAAAAAATATCCAAATCTTTGATGATCCCTAGGAGCACCATTAAATCTATCATAACCAAATGGAAAGAACATGGCACAACAGCAGACCTGCCAAGAGAAGGCCACACACCAAAACTCACAGGGGGGCATTAATCAGAGAGGCAGACTACAGACCTAAGGTAACCCTGGAGGAGCTGAAGATTTTCCACAGAAGAGACTGGAGTATCTGTACATAGGACGACAATAAGCCGTACGCTCCATAGAGTTGGGCTTTATGGCAGAGTGGCCAAAATATGTTGGAATGGCCTAGTCAAAGCCCAGACTTCAATCCAATAGTAAATCTGTGGTCAGACTTAAAGATTGCTGTTCACAAGTGCAAATCATCCAACTTGAAGGAGCTGGAGCAGTTTTGCAAGGAGGAATGGACAAAAATCCCAGTGGTAAGATGTGGCAAGCTCATAGAGACTTATCCAAAGTGACTTAGAGCTGTGATAGTCGCAAAAGGTGGCTCTACAAAGTATTGACTTTAGGGGGGTGAATAGTTATGCACATTGACTTTTTCTGTTATTTTGTCCTATTTGTTGTTTGCTTCACAATAAAAAAAAAAATCTTTAAAGTTGTGGGCATGTTCTGTAAATTAAATGATGCAAATCCTCAAACAATCCATGTTAATTCCAGGCTGTGAGGCAACAAAACATGAAAAATGCCAGGGGGGGGTGAATACTTTTGCAAGGCACTGTAGAGGTTTCTCAGGAGGAGGTGTCATGGTTAACAGTAAGGTTTTTTTTTTTAGCTGTACCAAGTCTGTTCTCATTGACATACAATGCAAGAAGCCCGGCCTCTATACCTTTAAACCTTTGTTAGGACAGACTGTGGTTGATTTACTAAAACTAGGGAGGGCAAAACCTGGTGCAGCTGTGCATTGTAGCCAATCAGGTTATAACTTCAACTTGTTCAACCAAACCCAGTGGTCCAATACAATTATATTTGACTGTAACTGCTTAAACAGAAGTATGTTATGTACAGTTTTCTTTACCTGTTTCAATATGATGCTATATATATACAATTCTTTTAATAAATACTTTATTCTTTTCAATGTAAAATAAGCCTTGAGATGCACACAGAGGGTGTGGTTTGGCTGCTCTGCACTTCAGTTTCTTACCCAAGCCCTGCAGAAGTGAACCCGTCCACACCATTCACTTTTTTAAAAATTCTGAGGATTTGTGAACCCCTGATTTTGATGCAGGAGGCGAATCTGTGTGTATCTTTTACACACAGAAAGTGTGATTTATAAAAGTACTTTTCCCAGCCACAAAATGTAACTCTACATTGGAAGTCTAAATATGATTGGTGATACCAGCAGCAGAGAAAAAGGAAGTTACTATTACCATGTGAGATGTTCTCTGAACCTAAAAAAATATATATATTGCAGGTCACAAGTCATTAGATGTGGCATCTGCATTGGTTGTCTTTTTTGTTCCAGACTTTTTTTCCTTTTTCGATCTGGTTATTCTGCCAATAACACACTTCTTGTTCTACGCTCGCAGGGATCTCCAAACTATGGCCCCCCAGCTGTTGCAGGACTACACATCCCATGAGGCCTTGTAGAACTCTGACATTCACAGACATGACTAGACATGATGGAAATTGTAGTTCCTGAACAACTGGAGGGCCAGAGTATGGAGACCCCTGTAGGGTGACACTGCTCACTAACTCTACTGTACTGGAGAAGCAGTGTTGTCACTCTATGACAGAAAGTGTGTTAGGATTACAGAACATCTCCTCATCTTTATAATAGAAGCAGGAGGAGTTCTGTAGTCCACAGAGCTGAATTGGCTGGGGCTAATAACAGTGCTTGAGGTAAAACTGCAGAGTGAACAGAATGACACAGGCTTTTTGGCAGGATCATCTGGTGTTTTTGGCACTCGGGAAACAGGTACTGTATATCAAAATGCTTTCAATTGTGTATTTATTAGACCAAAAGGGAGTAAATCAGTAAAGGTAATAGTTAGGAGTTTACATACACTTTAAGGCTGGGCTCACAATTATATTCTCATGTGGCTCACAGCAGGGGTCTGGTGCGTCCCAGTTCACTGTTTCAGGTCCGATTTCAGCTCAAGTTTTTTGGCTGAATTCAGACCTGAAATGGACCAAAAGATGCAAATTGCAGCGGAGCCGCAGCGGAGATATGTGAACCGGCTCCATAGAGAGCCGGTCAAAATCTCCTGCTATTGCGAAATGAATGCAGGGAACCCGCATCCAATTCGCAATAGTGTGAACCCAGCCTAAAGCCAAGTATTAATTAATACTTTTTTAAATGTATTTTTCAAATACAAGCAGTTTAAATGAGAAGTTTGGGGTTTTAAAAAGTTGTCCCACATCAGCTCTAAGATTGAGAACTAAGCGATCACACGATTGCTCAGTTCTCGGACTGATACAGAGAAGAGAGCAATGACTGCAGTCACAACTCTCCACTCTGCTCCTCCAGTTCTCACTGGAGGGCCAGGCTGGGGAGGGAGTGGGTGTAGCTGGCTCAGGCTCTCACTTACACACTGAGACCAGCTGTCAATCAGGCAGCTGGGTGGATCCTGACAAAATTGGGATCTTTCCAGAGCCTGGAGCTGCTCTGCCATGTCAGTTGACAAGCTGGCTTTGTTAACATATACTGAATACTGTATGAATATACTGAACTTTTTGATAAGATTGCACATTCCCCTTGGCTTCCAACTAGAGCAGCTCTAGCTGCAACTATTGGGGGAGGGGGGGATCCCAAGAACAGATTCAGAATACACTGGAGGGAATTTAGCCTAGGCTGGCTTACATATGACCTGATATTTCCCAGAAAGAGGTGATGTCTGTATCTGGGAAAAGATTAGTCTTGCTGCCCCCAACAACCAGTGCTTGAACCATCAAGCTGAAGATGAGATCTGATGTTGCATACTGTCTCTTCTACGCACAACATACTTTGCTGTATATTGTGTGGTAATACAAAAGGGGACCCTTTACATCTTTTCCCATTAATAATATATTGATTGCACATCCTCTAAATAAGTAAAAAAAAAAACTGCTGTGTCTTTGTTCAAACTGTCAGATTCGATTAGATATACTGTATATATTATATCAAAATTTCCAAGGATTTCCATACATTCAAACAGTATTGTAGTGTTAATTCATATTTTTAAGGTTGTAGTCAGAAGCCATCTTCAGAGTTATCATCCCACCCACAGCTCTCCACTACTTCACCCTGGTTGAAATCCACTTCCACGTTGTACTCAAAGTCTGGGTCATCTTTCTTTTTCCTATTTTTCTCAAAAAGCTCATCCATTAAGTTCTTTCTTTTGGCCAGTTCCTTGTCATCCAGTTTGTTGAGATCTTCATCTGGATCAATACTTTCCTCCTTCCGAATCCCATCCAGGCTTGCCTCCAAAGTCTCCTCCTTTAAATGTCCCCTAAGGAGCTTATAAAGCCTTTCCAGCTGTTTCAGCGATACCTGCTCCAAGTACTGCTTGTGTCGTGGATTGTTTTTAAGCTGCTCTGCTGCTCGGCTGCAGTCTACAAAAAGAATAAGTCAGCAAGATGAGCTGAGAATGTTATACAAATTACCCAAATAAAATATCCCATAGCAAGACTTCCCATTTTTATTTTAATGCAGTCATTATCAGAAGGTACACAGAATATTTTTATAGTTGATTTATAATATGGGTTTATCTATGCGCGAATAAATACGATGATACATAAATAAGGACATATAATTGATAGGCCACTAAAACACTGCATTGTTTTTCATTGACTGGTTTATGTAAAAAAAAAAAAAGATAACTAGATAAGTTATTTAAAGTTCCCCTTTATTCCATAAGATGTTTATATATATATATATATATATATATATATATATATATATATATAATAAAAATAAATTACCTGTGTTGCTATCGGCCTCCTGTAATCTCCATACACAAGGAGTGGCAGAGCAATCAGGCTATGCTAAATTGCACAGTGCTTCCCATCAAACTCTGACAGCTTCCTGGTCAGTACCATCTGTGTATCTCTCTTAACAGGTCTCCTTTAAAGTAGAATTCCAGCCCAAGACAAACTATGCCTCAAAAATGTTCCCTCCCTTCTTCCCCTACCTATTCTGCCTAACTAGTGTAAGAAAGATCTGTATACTTGTCTTATTTTAGTCCACTTCGGTCTTGCCATGTGATCCCACAGCTTTGGCTATGTCAGTAAGTGGTGGCTGCAGGAATAGGAGGGAGTGGGACAACAGCTGGCTCATAAGAGCCTATCAGTGACATTACAGCTCCTGGAATTCCCAGGTGTGATGTTGAACGCTCCCTCCTCTCCCCTGCAGCCACCACTTACTGATAAGACTTCATGCACACTAGAAAGCTAAAAACTGCTTTGGAAACGCTGGACAAAAAAAAACGCTAACGTTTTTTGCTGGCTTTTAGCAGTGTTTAGCCTAGTGTGTAAGCTACCTTTAGTAGCTGCAGCATTAAGGAGCGAGGCCGCCAGAATCAGCATTAAGGAGCAGACGAGGAAGCCAGCAGCTGCGTCCTTAAAGCGGAGTTCCACCCAAAAATGGAACTTCCGCTTTTCCGGTTCCTCCCCCCCTTTGGTGTCACATTTGGCACCTTTCAGGGGGGAGGGGAAGCAGATACCTGTCTAATACAGGTGTTTTGCTCCCACTTTCGGGCATAGATACCCGAGCCACCCGCGGGTATCTACGCCACTTCCGGCACCTTCTCGCCCCCCCACCGCTGTCTTCTGGGAGACACACAGGTCCCAGAAGATAGCAGGGACCAGTGGGATAGCACAGCGCGAGTCACGCATGCGCAGTAGGGAACCAGGAAGTGAAGCCGCAAGGCTTCACTTCCTGATTCCCTCACCGAAAATGGCGGCGGCAGCACCCGACAGCCAAGGGATAGATCGGCTTCGGGTGCCAACATTGCGGGCACCCTGGACAGGTAAGTGTCCTTATTTTAAAAGTCAGCAGCTGCAGTATTTGTACAAAAAAAAAAAAATTCGGTGGACCTATGCTTTAACAATGGATGAGTCATCAGCTGTCAGCGGGGTTCCCCACTGACAGCTGAATGTAAAAAAAAAAAAAACATTGTTGGCAATACAAAAATGTGAAAAAAATGATGTGTGATACCAGCGCATACCAGGCCACATGCCTTCAACATGGGGGGTGCTTTGGGGTGGGGGGTCCAAAGAAATCCCCACCATGTGAATGAGTAGGGGTACATAGTAAAGACATAGTAAAACACAATACAAGTTTGACAAGTCCTTTATATAAAAATTTTAAAAAATGTCCCCCGCTGTAGATCCATCATCAATCACACCGCCCGCCACCAGTGGCAACCTGAAAAAAGAAAGAAAAAAACTAAAGTCTTGGCGCAAGTGTCCGCCATATACCAGACATCGTTTGACAGGGTCTGGTATGGACTGGGGGGGGCCCATGCTGTTTTTTCACATTTTTGTATTGCCCGCAATGTTTTTTTTTTTTTAACATTCAGCTGTCAGCGGTGATTCCGCTGACAACTGATAACTCATCCGTTGTTAAGGATGCAGAGGCTGGCTTCAACAACGGACAATGTTTTTTTTTTTTACATTCAGCTGTCAGTGGGAACCCCGCTGACAGCTGATGACTCATCCATTGTTAAGGATACAGCTGCTGACTTCCCGGCCACTCCTTAACAACCAGATGATCACTGGCTGTTAAGGACGCCGGCGACCTCCACTTAAAAAAAAAAGCTGGTGTCCAGAGTTTAGTAGAGTTTAGGAGCTGTCAGCGTTTTTTCTGCCAAAACGCTGCTGCTCCATAAAGCGCTGACAGAGGGGTTTTTTCCTGCCACTAAACTCTCCTGCCAAAAAACGCTGATAAAAGCCTATGTGAACACATAGGATAACATGCAGGGGAGTTTAGAGGCAGTTAAAAAAAAATGTCTGACGCCCAAAACAGCAGCTGTAAAAACGGCCAGTGTGAATGAGGCCTAATGGGGATTGCGTAACGTGACTGGAGTGGACTAAAATGAGATGAGGAGTAAAGTGTACACATCTTTTTGACACAGGATAGGTAGCAGGAGGCAGAAGGGAACATTTTTAAGCATAGTAAGAGACAGGCTGGAATAAACCTTTCCTGAGAGAGACATGAGGCTGCCTTTGCTGCTTCTTCCTCTGTAAATGCTAGTTTGCTGGCTGTCACATTTACTCTTGTGCTTCTATACTTTGTGTACCTTACCATATACTTACCTGTATGCCTTTACAAATATGCATGCTTGTCCCAGGTCAATTACTGAACCCAGTTGGTTAGTGTAGTAGCCAGGCAACTAGCATATTCAGAAGGTGATTTGCAGTGACAGCTCTGATGTGTTTCTCATAAAAGGTTACCTTTAAACTTTGAAAAATATCCTGTACCTGAGAACTTAGAGAAATTCCTGATAGGCATGATGCGTTGCCGAGTCTTCCCTTCGGTCTTCTCATATACCAGGACAATGGCTGGTGGTTTAAACCGTATACCGCACTTCCTGGCCTTGCAGCTCATGGCACCGATAGCCTGCCACCTTAAAATCAAAAGATAGGGGATAAAAATGAAGATGATCTTATGACTTTATCACACTCACATCAATCTGGCTACTAACAGGGGCAACATTTTATAACAATGATAGAAAGAAAAGTGGAGGTCTTTCCCCAGAAACCCACTGGATTTGTCCTTTGTGTAGTATAGGTATGAATGAGAAAGCTGGCACCTGATTGGATCGAAAATACCTAAGCCTGTAAAAAGAGGGCATTATTTTGGTTCGAGAGTCTTGTTAACTTACCCTTAGCTAGTTACATAGAGGCAGAGGACAGCTCTGTAAACTGTTTAACCTATGACTCTGATGTCTTCTGAATGGGAACCTGTGCTGAAAGAAATATGAAGGCTGCCATTACTGGCCTCCTATTGAAAATCCAAGATACCTGGATGTCTCTGATTTCCATGCTTTCTGAGTCACAGACATACAGCAAGTAATGTCAGACCTCCTGATCTGCATATGTGTTCCAGGTCAATGACTCTGAAAGTAATATAGACATTAGAACAGAATGACAGCCAGGAAATGTCAGCAATGGTCTCCAATAGTTTTCTCATTACAGGTCTCCATTAAGCAGCTGCTACCCTGCCCTAAAATCACTTAACCTGCATTCCTGTACTTTAAAGATGGAATTTATGTGTAATCTCTAATGTGGGCCAAACACAGCTTAAATTTCGGCTGATTCCTGTTAGATCGGCTGGAGTTTGAGCTGCCGGTGCCCCTGTCAGTACCACCCAACTCGACTAGCTTTGATCCCAAAATCAAAAGAGTTGGTCAGAAAATTCTCAGCTTAACAGTGACTGCAACCAATCCGATGTACAACCCCTGGCAAAAATTATGGAATCACCAGTCCCTGAGGATGTTCCTTCAGTTGTTTATTGTTGTAGAAAAAAAAGCAGATCACAGACATGGCCAAAAACTAAAAGGCATTTCAAATGGCAAATGGCAATCAAAGACATCAAAGCGTCAAGACAGAAAACTTAAAGCAATATGCCTTG
The DNA here is from genome assembly GCF_042186555.1 of Aquarana catesbeiana. Lineage (NCBI taxonomy): Eukaryota > Metazoa > Chordata > Amphibia > Anura > Ranidae > Aquarana > Aquarana catesbeiana. The sequence goes on from NC_133327.1 coordinate 129,318,541, forward strand.
AAAACAGAAAATGTACAACAAAACAAATGAGGAACAAATGGGAGGAAACTGGAGTCAATATCTGTGACCGAACTGTAAGAAACCGCCTAAAGGAAATGGGATTTACATACAGAAAAGCTAAAAGAAAGCCATCTCTAACACCTAAACACAAAAAAACAAGGTTACAATGGGCTAAGGAAAGGCAATCGTGGACTGTGAATGATTGGATGAAAGTCATATTCAGTGATGAATCTCGAATCTGCAAGGTGATGATGCTGGAACTTTTGTTTGGTGCCGTTCCAATGAGATTTATGCAGACGACTGTCTGAAGAAAACATGCAAATTTCCGCAGACAATTATGATATGGGGCTGCATGTCAGGTAAAGGCACTGGGGAGATGGCTGTCATTAAATCTTCAATAAATGCACAGGTTTACATTGAACATTTGGACACTTTTCTTATCCCATCTATTGAAAGGATGTTTGGGGATGATGAAATCATTTACCAAGATGATAATGCATCTTGCCATAGAGCAAAAACTGTGAAAAAAATCCTTGAAGAAAGACACATAAGGTCAATGTCATGGCCTGCAAACAGTCCGGATCTCAATCCAATTGAAAATCTGTGGTGGAAGTTAAAGAAAATGGTCCATGACAAGGCTCCAACCTGCAAAGATGATTTGGCAACAGCAATCAGAGAAGGCTGGAGCCAGATTGATGAAGAGTACTGTTTATCACTCATTAAGTCAATGCCTCAGAGACTGCAAGCAGTTATAAAAGCCAGAGGTGGTGCGACAAAGTACTAGTGATGTGTTGGAGTGTTATTTTGTTTGCTTGTTTTTCATGATTCCATAATTTTTTCCTCAGTTGAGTGATTCCATCATTTATTCCCTGTGCTTGTTATATAAATCTAACTGTTACTGGCCACCACAATAATTTTTCTTGATTTCTTTTAGTGTTTCTTAAAGCCAGAAAGTTGCCATTTGAAATGCCTTTAGTTTTTGGCCATGTCTGTGATCTGCTTTTTTTTTTCTACAATAAACAACTGAAGGAACATCCTCAGGGACTGGTGATTCCATCATTTTTTGCCAGGGGTTGTAGTCACTGTTTGGGTATTCTGAAAGCCACAGGAGCAGAGGGTGTCAGAATACAATAGCCAACAGGGGAGATTCCTCCATCATTGCTGCTTACCATTAATGTGGAAATCTACTCATTTCTTTTGTTTAGCCTGAATGAGAGACACGTTAACGTATATTGCTATCCTTACAGTCCTACTTTATAAAGCTGTGATTTGATCAACTCTTTTATAGAACTGCCTTTTTACCTCCATCTTATAATTTCATCTATTTAGGAAACTATTCACTACTCTTTTGCACTATACTATTTCTTTCATTTTTTTTTTAAACTAGCGTAAATCCTTTTAAAAAAATACATAGAAGATTTTTATCTCAAATGTCTACAGAAAGGCAAAATAGTTTTCACAAACATGCCATGCAGCAATGGACCACTTGGTAAATGAAATGTATAGTCTTTTTTTTTTTGTATCTTTTCTTTGTTATTATTATGTTCAGACCTAATAAATAAGTAGAAACTTGTACAGTAGGGTTGCCACCTCATCCCTTTAAACCCCAACACATATTAATTACACAGGTTCTGAGGCTGATTAAGGTGGTAATTAAACTCACTTGTTGCCTTATCTGCATAAATTAGCCTCAGAATCTGTGTAATTTATATGTGTTCGGGTTTAACCACTTCAGCCCCGGAAGGATTTACCCCCTTTCTGACCAGAGCACTTTTTGCCATTCGGCCCTGCTTCGCTTTAACTGACAATTGCGCGGTCGTGTGACGTTGTACCCAAACAAAATTGACGTTTTTTTTCCCCCCAGAAATAGAGCTTTCTCTTGGTGGTATTTGGTCGACTCTGCGGTTTTTATTTTTTGCGCTATAAACAAAAAGAAGAGCGTCAATTTTGAAAAAAAAAAAAAAAAACGCAGTATTTTTTACTTTTTGCTATAATAAATATCCCCAAAAAATATATAAAAAACAAATTTTTTCCTCAGTTTAGGTCGATACGTATTCTTCTACATATTTTTGGTAAAAAAAAAACAAAAAAAAAACGCAATAAGCGTATATTGATTAGTTTGAGCAAAATTTATAGCGTCTACAAAATAGGGGATAGTTTTATGGCATTTTTATTTTTATTTATTTTTTTTATTAGTAATGGCAGCGATCTGCGATTTTTATCGGGACTACGACATTATGGCGGACAGATCGAACACTTGACACTATTTTGGGACCATTGTCATTTATACAGCGATCAGTGCTATAAGAATGCATTGATTACTGTGTAAATGACACTGGCAGTGAAGGGGTTAACCACTAGGGAGTGATGAAGGGCTAAGTGTGTCCTAGGGAGTGATTCTAACTGTGGGGGAGGGCTACACCTCACATGACAGCGATCACTGTTCTCGATGACAGAGAGCAGTGATGTCTGTCCTGTCACTAGGCAGAACAGGGAAATGCTTTGTTTACAAAAGCATCTCCCCGTTCTACCTCCCGTGACACGATCGCGGGCACCCGGCAGACATCGAGTCTGCGGGACCCGTGGTCACACCCGCAGCACCACTTCTTAAAGGGGACGTACCTGTACACCCTTTTGCCCACCCTTTTGCTAGAAAATTACATAGAACCCCCAAACATTAAATGAATAAAATGGCAGTCATTGCAACTTTTTATCTCACACAGTATTTTTCAAACGTGTTTTTTTTTTGGGGAAAAAAAACAAACAGTTTTATGCTTAAACCTGTTCAGATCCGCGCTATTGCCGAATGACAGCAACAGCGCGGACCTGCTTTGCCGGGACGATGTCTATTGACGTCGTCCTGTGCACGAGCGGCCTGCGAGCCCCCTGCAGGGCGCGAGGGGCGCGCTCGGTGATCAGCGAGTCTATAAGACTCACCTGATCACAGATCGGAGTAAGGGGTCGGTCCCGACCCCTTACCACGTGATCAGCTGTCAGCCAATGACAGCTGATCATGTGATGTAAACAGAGCCGGTAATCGGCTATTTTTTCTCCTCGCGCTGACAGCGTGAGAAGGAAAAAAAAGCCGATCACCGGCTAGCCGTGAGAGGGACATCAGTCCCGATCACGGCGATCATTAGTGCCCCCTGCCAGTGACACCTAGCAATAGGCAGCAGTGCCGCCTACCAGTGTCACCCATCAGTGCCCACAGTGCCACCCATCAGTGCCCACAGTGCCACCCATCAGTGCCACCCATCAGCGCCCACAGTGCCACCCATCAGCGCCCACAATCAGTGCCACAACAAGAGTGCTGCACATCAGTGCCACCTATCAGTGCCCATCAGTGTCACCTACCAGTGCCCATCAGTGCCCCCCCATCACTGCCACCCATCAGTGCCACCCATCAGTGCCCCTCATCAGTGGTACCTATCAGTGCCCATCAGTGCCACCCATCAGTGGCCATCAGTGCCGCCTTATCTGTGCCTATCAGTGCCGCCTTAACTGTGCCTATCCGTGCCCATCAGTGCAGCCTATCAGTACCCCCCAGTGCCGCCTCATCAGCGAATATCAATGAAGGAGAAAAATTACCTGTTTGCAAAATTGTATAACAAACTATGAAACATGATTTTTTTTTTCAAAATTTTCCATCTTTTTTGTTTGTTTAGCAAAAAATAAAAATCCCAGCTGTGATTAAATACCACCAAAAGAAAGCTCTATTTGTGGGGAAAAAAAATGATAAAAATTTCATTTGGGTACAGTGTTGTATGACCGCGCAATTGTCATTCAAAGTGTGACAGCGCTGAAAGCTGAAAATTGGTCAGGGCAGGAGGGGGGTTTAAGTGCCCAGTAAGCAAGTGGTTAAAAACAAAAAAACTGTAAAGTTAGCCCATTTTTTTTGCATAATGTGAAAGATGAAGTTATGCTGAGTAAATAGATACCAAACATGTCATGCTTCAAAATTACACACACTCATGGAATGGCGCCAAACTTTGGTACTTAAAAATGCCTATAGGTGATGTTTTCATTTTTTACTGGTTACACGTTTAGAGTTACAGAGGAGGTCTAGGGCTAGAATTATTGCTCCCAATCTAACGTTTGTGGCAATACCTCACATGTGTGGTTTGAACACCGTTTTCATATGTGGGCATGACTTACGTATGTGTTCCCCGGGACAGGGGCACTTTAAATGTTTTTTTTTTTAATTGATAATTTTACTTTAAATTTTTTAGTTTAACACTTTTTAAAAAATAAAAAAAATGTAAACATCCCTTGTAATAGCAATATGGCATGATCGGTCCTCTTTACAGTGAGATATGGGGTCAATAAGACCCCACATCTCATCTTTAGGCTGGTACAGTTGAAATAAAAAAAAATAAAAAAAGATCTCAGCCTCCCAGCCGAGGTGGCGCTGTTTGTTTGAATGCAGAGGCCAGGCGTGATGTCATAACATCGCGCCCGGCCTCCGAACGATCATAGAGACTCCGGCGACCATCTGGTCCGCCGGAAATCTCTATGGTAAACATCCGTGGCCGGCGGATCGATGGTAGCGGTGAAACGGTAGAAGCACCAGAGGGTGGCGGGATGGGGGGGACGCCCATAAGAGCGATCAAACGGCTGACCAGCCGCTATGATCGTTCTTATGGTGTAGGGAATTGCCGGCTGAAAAAGCCGATATCTGAATGATGTTGAGAACTTAGAGAAATTCCTGATGACCTCAAGGCAGCTGGGACCATAGTCACCAAGAAAACAATTGGTAACACACTACGCCGTGAAGGACTGAAATCCTGCAATGCCTGCAAGGTCCCCCTGCTCAAGAAAGCACATGTACAGGCCCATATGAAGTTTGCTAATGAACATCTGAATGATTCAGAGGAGAACTGGTTGAAAGTGTTGTGGTAAGAGGAGACCAAAATCAAGCTCTTTGGCATCAACTCAATTTGCCGTGTTTGGAGGAGGAGGAATGCTGCCTATGACCCCAAGAACACCATCCCCACCATCAATAATGGAGGTGGAAACATTATGCTTTGGGTGCGTTTTTCTGCTAAGGGGACAGGACAACTTCACCACATCAAAGGGACAATGGACAGGGCCATGCACCATCAAATCTTGGGTGAGAACCTCCTTCCCTCAGCCAGGGATATGACCCAAACACACAGCCAAGGCAACAAAGGAGTGGCTCATGAAGAAGCACATTAAGATACTGGAGTGGCCTAGTCAGTCTCCAGACCTTAATCCCATAGAAAATATGTGAAGGGAGCTGAAGGTTCGAGTTAGCAAACGTCAACCTCGAAACCTTAATGACTTGCAGAGGCTCTGCAAAGATGTGTGGGACAGAATCCCTCCTGAGATGTGTGCAAACCTGCAAATCAAATGCAAATCAATTTATAACTTTTTTGAAATGCGTTTTTCTGGATATATTTTTTGTATTCTGTGTCTCACTGTTAAAATAAACCTACCATTAAAATTATAGACTGATTATTTCTTTGTCAGTGGGCAAATGTACAAAATCAGCAGGGGATCAAATACTTTTTTCCCTCACTGTATTCAATTTAGTCAGGTAACTAAAATATTGCCTATAAATACAGTATTTCAATTTCAATAGGCAGCAGGTGGAGCCCTTCATTCTTTTTTATCCTTACCAGACTAATCCAAACAGCTTTGATAAAAAGAAGGCTGCTAATTAGAAAGAGCCTAATACCTCAAGCTGAAGTACTGTATAAGGCCCATTTCACACGATCGGCCCGCAAAGATTGGCTTGTCCGTTTTTCAGGCGGATCCGAGCGGGCCACCCATTGACTTGTATGGGCAGGCGGATGTCAGCAGGGATGTGTTCGCTGACACCCGCCAGCCATTCGATCCGACAAGATCCACTCAAAACAGACAGATCTCGATACGTTCGCCATCCATCCAGCGGATCGGATGAAAATTGGCATGCTGTCCGTTTTCATCCGATCTTCCCATGACAGGTCCATCTGCACAGTGAGCGGAGATGGACCTGTCATCCGCCTGCTCAGCGGGGATCAACAGAGCAAAAAGGCCTAAGAGGAATTACGTATCTCCTGTTCTCTGCTCTGTAGATCAGCAGTCATGTTTTTGAATATAGAGACAGAAAGCAAACTTTTGCACTTTTGTTGTATGTTCTCTTTAACTCCTTGACCTCCAGAAGGTTTTACCCCTTCATGACCATTGCATTTTTTGCTATTCAGCACTGTGCTACTTAAACTGGCAATTGTGCAGTCGTGCAACATTGTACCCTAATGAAATTTAGATAATTTTTTTTCACAGAAATAGAGCTTTCATTTGGTAGTATTGGATCACCACTGGGGTTTTTATCTTTTATTATATAAATAAAAGAAGACAAATTTGAAAAAAAAAAACCCAGCAACATTTTCTTCTTTCTGTTATAAAATGTATCCAATAAAATCATATTTCTTCATAAGTTTAGGCAAAAATGTACTCTCCTACATGTCACAAATACTGGCAGTGATTGGGGCTGATCCTGCTAACACTGCGTTTTTGAGGACACTATACTATCGGGAACATTAGTATAATTCTGCTCGTGATCAAGATACTGATCCATACAGACACTATACTAGTAACAGTGGTGATCACCAAATTATAGTGTAAATGTGATAGGGTGGCGGACAATCCAGTGCTAACAGACACTGGCTGGGAGGGACACTAACGTTGCTAGAGACACTAATATTTATTAGTGATAATACTGTACTAATGACCATGGCTTAGTGACAGGAGTGATCAGAAGGGCAATCAAGGGGTTTAACTGTGTTCCTAACAAGTCAATGGGGTTGATTTACTAAAACGGCAGAGTGCAAAATCCAGTGCAGCTTTGCATAGAAACCAATCAGCTTCCAGGTTTTTTGTCAAAGCTTAAAGTGATTGTAAACCTTCGGTTTTTATTTTATTTTTTAAATAACAAACATATCATACTTACCTCCACTGTGCAGTTCGTTTTGTACAGTGTGGCCCCGGTCCTCCTCTTCTGGGGTCCCCGGGTGGCTCTCGTGGCTCCTCCCCGCATCGGTTAATCCCCTGGAAGAAGCGCTCTCCTGAGGGGTTACCTTGTGGGCATGCTCCCGAGTCCAGCATTTGCGTCCATAGACACAGAATGCGTCCCACGTCAAATCATCCAGGTGTGAATGAAGCCTAACTGAGCAAGCTGAAGTTAGAAGCTGATTGGCTACCATGCACAGCTGCAGTGGATTTTGCACTCCCCAGTTTTAGTAAATAAACCCCATTTTGTGCTGCTTTAAGACCCCTTTCACACTGAGGCAGTTTTCAGGCGTTTAGCGCTAAAAATAGCGCCTGTAAAGCACCTGAAAACTGCCTCCCAACCCACCCCAGTGCGAAAGCCCAAGTACTTTCACGCTGGGGCGGTGCGCTTGCAGGACGGGAAAAAAGGTCCTGCAAGCAGCATCTTTGGGGCGGTGTACACACCGCTCCCAAACCGCCCCTGCCCAATGAATGGGCACCGCTTCCAAAGTGCCTGAAAATCAATTCCGAAGCGCCGCATCATGGGGGTTAAAAGTGCCCTGCTACCGCCCAAAAAGTGGCGGCAAAGCACTGCTATAACAGCAGTAAAAAGCCGCTAAAACGAGCAGTGCTTTACCGCTAACGCCGGCACCACCCCAGTGTGAAAGTTGCCTTACTCACAGATCATCTGTCTGGGTCTCTCCTTGCTTTCAGTTCTGAACTGTAATTGTTTACAGGGAGAAAACCAGCAAGATCTGTTTGTTGTGTTTACCAACACACAGATCTCTGCTGTGATTGGCCACAGATGATATACAACCTAAACGATTGGCTGTAACCTGTACAGAAACTCGTACTGTGTCCAATCACAGCACAGGTCAGCAAGGGGCGGGTGTATGCATACCTCTAAATCAGGAGGTACACTACAACATACGTTGCGGTGCCTGAGGCTGCCGTCCGCCAGCAGTAAATGTACAAGTGCAGTGTTGTTGATGTATATTGTTAGTATGTTGATAAAATAAAATGCACAGTGGTGCTCCCTTTTTTGCTGTTTTTTTTTTTTTTTTTTGCAGTAAGCGCATTCTCAGCGCAGCAACATTGGCAGCTCAGTGATGCATATGTGCAGCATATGGGCATTAAAGCCCACCCTTTTGCCACACTGATATGTGCTATGCAGATGGCAACAGGTTAAAGTAAACCTGTACTGAGTTAGACATGTAGGCTGCCATTCTGACCAATAGGGATGAGCTCAGGTGCATTTGCATCCTAGTTAAGATCCCTACTGTCCAATGGAAAATGTGTCATCCTGAGCCAGGGACTTACATCCTCTCTGAGTCAATGACATACAGCAGGTCTGCAGATCTGATCATGGTGACTTCACTGGCTGCATGCTTGTCCTCACCCATTAAAAGCCTGAAGATCCTATGGCAGGCAGGCAACTCCCAATAACAGTTTCCTTCAGCTGCATGAACCTGACATGTATAGGAGTCGGTCCAGGCAAGCTGGAGATGCCAGGACTGTACAAGAGGCTGACAATGGCTGCTCAGGATCACACTAACAACACTACAGCTGCTACACATTGTAATGAGAGCGCCCGGGTAACAAAACTTCTTCTAGCTATCACCCCACAGCCATTCCACATTCCAATGAACACACAACATTCAATGGATTTCACAACGAGACACATTAGGAGCTGTAGTCACTCACCTGAGCCTATAGACAGGCGTTACCCTGGCAACAAACAGCCAAGACCCTCAGCCGGGCTGTCCTCATTGCGCCTGCGGTCATTATTTTCTGTATCAGAAGGAGAAGTCGTAATTATGGTGCTCCGTTCTCAATGAAAATATCCAATATTACCCCCAGAATGACGCATTATTAGTTCGGAGACCGTGGTTTACGTTTGTTTGGGACAGGCAGCACAGAGGGCTTTTCCATGTTTCCTGTCAGGAGGACCCCAGAGAAGGGCGGAAGTGCAGAAAGACACGCCGTGCGGTCAGTACTGAGAGGGATGATATAGGTTGGGAAGGGGCAGGCAGGCCCTAACAGGGGGAATGGTGTCCCTGGAAATGGATTTAAACATGAATGGCATTAACAGACTATAGTTCTTATGTGGGAATGTTGTGTTTAGTGGCTTCCTGTCTGTAAACCCTAGTGTATTTTTAGTTAGATTATAGGGTGTCTAAAACCAGACTGTTTTTTTTTTTTTAATAGAGTTAGAACCCTTGTCAGGTTTTTAGGGACTTTATTACTGTGTGTCCCCCTCTCTGTTTCATAAGGACAATTATCACTGGCACTGAACTCAAACCCAGAGTTGTCACCAGAACAGAAATAGAGAGGAAATCGTCCAATGGGAACACTCTTCCCCGGTGACAGCTGTCTAATAGAGGATTTTCCTCGCTTTTGAGGTTTCCACTCATTTCCTTTTGTGCTTAAAGGGCAGAAAATGAAGGCTAATCTTTACAATGGGGCACACATTTTTTTTCTTTTTAATTTGCAGAGATTTTACACATTCTCTGTTCTATCCAAGATGAAAAACTATACACTTTAATATTTCAAAACTCTGTATTTCATTTGCTGAAATGGCTTATATTCCAGGATAGTAAATATGTCATGATGAGATTATATTGATGTGATCTTTCAAGACATAGATTCTCCCATCATAGATTATCATAGACCCCCCCCATCCATCCATGCTAAATACGGATGAGCTCCGGCGTATTCGCACAGCCCACGTGCTGAGCCCGCCAGGAAGTCGGCACTGTGCTAATCACAGGCAGTGAGACATTGTCCTCATGTGTGGCTGCAGAGATCGGGAAATGTGTCACTGCCTGTGATTAGCGCAGCGCAGTGCTGACTTCCTGGCGGGCTCAGCACGTGGAGTGTGCGAACACGCCGGAGCTCATCCTTAATGCTAAACAGTGTGAATGGAGGAATCTCCCAGCAGTGGCTCTTGTGTTCAGCTGACTTTTTTTTTCCTATCTGGTTCAGTCAGTTTCTCAGTCAAGGTTTGTCAAACCGAGTGGCATCCTTCCATGACTTAAATTTTGGCCAATTCTCATTAATCAACTGAAATTTGAGCTGTTTATGGCCAGTTTAAAGCCGGCCAACATTTGGCCCATGTGTACTGCAGCTGGTCCAACAGAAGACTGCTGAATGTCTGTCTTCTGTCGAAAGAGCATGCTTGAAAAACATCTGCCGAGCGCATTCCGATCATCACTGTTAGCCAATGACTTGAGAGCGCTGACCGATGTGTTCTGAAGGGTAGGGGGCATCCCCCTTTCAGGACACAATAGCTCAGTGGGGGAGATTGTTGTGCTAACATCGGATAGTTAGTACAGCAGTTCCTCCTGAGCTCTTCAGTTTTTTTTTTTGTTCAGCCCGCTGGGTTGAACAAAAAAAAAAAATCTGATAGTGTGTACCTAGCATAAGGCTTACCATACACATTACAAACTGACTGTACAATATCCTTTAGATTTACCAAAAACTATATAGTTCCAGGGCTGACCTGGTTAGATAGTTTAGGAAGTCCCTTATATTACATAGTTTTGGTAAAGCTAAAGTTAATAGTATGGCCAGATTGTAATGTGTATGCTGACCCTAAGGTGTAAATACTTACCTTACTTCTTGCTTCAGCAGGGTCGCACTCCAGCCTCCTCAGTGTAAAGTACAGGCTTAATGTCTCTGTATTGTACCTGATGACACAGAGGTTCCCCCCACAAACTAGAGCTTCGGGCAGAGAAGGAGACCGCCAGAGCCTCTTCATCTCTCCTCTAGACATAATAAGCTTTTAACCCTTGTGGGCGGAAGTTTGTTATGACCAAGCTGGTCCAAATGAACTACCTTATTTATCGGCGTATAACACGCACCCCAATTTTAGAGGGAAGTTTCTGGCAAAAAAAACTTTATTTTTAAATAAACCACTTTGAAGCAAAATAATGGTCAGTGAGCATCAATGCAGCCTGATTAGTGCCCATCGGCAGCCTCAATGCTGCTTCAGTGCAGCCTGATCTGTGCCCATCTACAGCCTGATCTGTGCCCATCTCCCCCATCAATGCAGCTCAGCATCTCTCCGCAGGAAATCACAGAGCCATCATCTGTTTACTCGGCTCGTACGAGTGCCGCCCGGAAATCACCGAGCCGTCATCTCCTCTCCTCTCCGGCTTGGTGATTTCCGGCAGTACTTGTCCACCTCCTTCCCCTCCGAGGTACGCTGTGGGCGTATAACACGCACCCGCAATTTCCCCCCTATTTTCAGGGGAAAAAAGTGTGTGTTATACGCCAATAAATACAGTATTTTATTCACTCACAATTCCGGCAGCTGTGAGTACTGTATAAACTGTGTAACCTCAGCTACATACAGTATACAGCACTGTGTTCTGGAAGTAGAGTGAGAACTTCTTGTCCCACTCCCAGAACATAATTGAGCTGGGCTGAGTACTACTCAAACCTTCCTCTGATTGGCTAAGAGTAGAGTTTGTGGCGTCTTCGGCCCGCCTCTATCACAGGCAACAAGAGGAAGCTTTGTATTTATTTATAGAATACAAAGCTTCCTGTGAATGACTGAGCAGCACTCAGCCTGAATCGATTTTGTTTCAGGAGCAGGATAGGAAGTTCTTATCCCGCTACCAGAACACAGCGCTGTATGCCGTGAAGACAATGCAACCATTAGGCCAGGTTCACACATGTGCAGCTGCGGGTTCATGCCTGGGGTGCGGTGCGTTCCTGTACACCGGTTTAGGTCCAAATTTTAGCCTGAATTCGCACCTGAACCTGACCCCAAAACGTACAGGACCCTTTTTTAATCCGGACCCGGCTGCCCTAGACATGTGTGCACCGGCTCCATTGAGAGCCGTTAAACACTTGCCTCTCATGCAAATTGGATGCGGGGAAAATCTGCATCCAATTCGCATATGTGTGAACCCAGCCACATTGAAGTAAATAGTGCATTAGGACCAGCTTGGGCCTAAGATGTCACCAGCATGCCTTCTCAAACCCCTGAGGTGCCTACAGTGTGTCTCCTCCACCATCCCTCTAAATAGAAACAGTCCCCCAATATGAGCATTCGTGTTTAGGGGTGCACTAGGTGGCAAAGATATCTGAGGGTGATAGGATTGTGCCAACACTCTAATGTCTCTGACCAGATTTAAGCTTTGCAGCTGATGTGGAATTCAAAGTTTGACTCTTCCTGGACCATTCCTTTAGATGCATTTGGTAGGAAGTAAAATAGCTATTTAAACTGTTTGCTGTTACAAAATATAGTTTTCAAGAAAATAAAAATAAATAAAGCAAAACAATTGAAGTTATATATTAACTTTTATTACATGGATTTGTTACTGAAAAGGTGTACAGGCGGTCCCCTAGTTACAAACATCCGACTTACAAACGGAGGGAGACAATAGGAAGTGAGAGGAAGGGAAATTCTCTCCTGTAAGAGTTATTATGGGAAAAAGGTACATCTACTGAAGCTTTATCACCAATCCTTGTTTCCACAACAACCCAAAATTTTCAAAATCCAAATGTCACAGGGACAGAAAGTGAGGTGAAATCTTCTGAACAGGGGCACAGACAGCAAAACAAACATTACAGGGGTGATAACCCTTCCCTATGTTATCCAAAAAGCTTAAAAATAGATTTGGAGCTACACTTAAAAACTGTACCTGTTCCGACCAAACAAATTCAACTTATGAACAAATCTACAGACCCTAACTTGTTTGTAACCCAGGGACCACCTGTATTGTTTAGACTCTGAGGGATTTGACAGTTTTAGAACTTACAGTAGTAATTATTAATGTATCACTTGTTTTACAGGTGAAAACTCTATAGACAATCCATCCTGTCCAAGAAATATAACACTTTGTTGTTTTATCGTCATGTCAAAGTTACAAGTCACAGTGGTGTCTATATTACTGATTACCATTCATTCAGCAGCCAGTACAGGTAAGTTGGGCATAACTTGCTCCACATACACATTGGCATCTGCCATAGAGAATAATAATTACAGATAAGCCACACCAAAGCTTTGGGCAGCTTATATAGGCTTGTCCTAGGTCTGCATCTCAGGCCTATACTGTAGTACTGTTTAGTTTTTTAGTGGCATTGAGGGTAGTTGGCTAGGTTAATTTTATTAAGATAAAACCTACCTTTTAACCGCTTGCCGGCCAGTGCATGCCGATGTTCGCCAGCAGAATGGAGCTTGGCGCTGGTAGGCAAAAGGGTGTACAGGTACGTTCCCTTTAAGAAGCAGTGGCGCGGACTCGATGTCTGCCGGGTGCCCGCGATCATGTCACGGAGAGGAAGAACGGGGAGATGCTTTTGTGAACAAAGCATTTCCCCGTTCTGCCTAGAGACAGGACAGAGATCACAGCTCTCTCATCGAGAGCGGTGATCACTGTCCTGTGTGTTGAAGTCCAGTCCCCTAACAGTTAGAATCACTCCCTAGGACACACTTAACCCCTTCACTGCCCCCTAGTGGTTAACCCCTTCACTGCCAGTGTCATTTACTTAGTAATCAATGCATTTTTATAGCACTAATCACTGTATAAATGACAATGGTCCCAAAATAGTGTCAAAAATGTCCGATGTGTCTGCCATAATGTCGCAGTCCTGATAAAAATCGCAGATCGCCGCCATTACTAATAAAAAAAAATAATAAAAATGCCATAAAACTATCCCCTATTTTGTAGACGCTATAAATTTTGCTCACACCAATCAATATACGCTTATTGCGATTTTTTTTTTTTTTTTTTTTAAATACATATCTGCCTAAACTGAGGAAAAAAAATGTTTTTTTATATATTTTTGAAGGGTATATATTTTTTGCAAAAAGTAAAAAATATTGCGGTTTTTTTTCAAAATCGTGGCTCTTTTTTTGTTTATAGCACAAAAAATAAAAACCGCAGAGGCAATCAAATACCCCCAAAAGAAAGCTCTATGGGTATAATGTCGCACGACCGCGCAATTGTCAGTTAAAGCGACGCAGTGCTGAATCACAAAAAGTGCTGTGGTCAGGAAGGGGGTAAAATCCTCCGGGGCTGAAGTGGTTAAAGCAGGAACTATAGTATTTTAGAACTAATTCAGTCAGATACAGTTTTCGCAGATACACTACATGGTCATTTAAAGCTCCCTTTATATCAGTGGGGCCTGTTCTCACCTGAGTGATAATCTTGCATGCTGCAATATTGGGGGCAAGTGAATTAAATTGTAATCTTCATATAAATAATCTTGGCCCAATATATTTAAAGTGTATGACTTTAAGGCCTCATGCACACTGGACGTTAAAATAATGTTATAAAGACGTCAGTAGCTTTGCAGTGAGTTTTTCAATGTTTTTGCAATAGCGTTTTATTAGCGTTTTTCCGTGTTAGTGTTCTTTTATTTTTTTGATGAAAAACGTTAACCGCTGGTTAGTGACGTTTTTGAACATTTATCGACGTTTATCAAAAACGCTACAGTCCAAAACTGCCGATAACAGCCATGTGTGCATGGGATAACATGATGGAGAGTTTAATGACTATAGAAACAAACCTCTACAGCCAAAAACATCTGCTGTAAAAACGTCAGACGTCCAGTGTCCATGCACACATAGGCTGTTATCAGCAGTTTTGAGCAGTAAGAAAAAAAAAAAACACTAGTGGGTTCTGAGAGATGTTTTTCAGCTGATTTTCATTTGGGGGGTATTTGTACTATCCTGGCATTTTAGGGGCCCCAAGAAATGAGATAGGCTTGCAGCAGGGTCACACTCCAGTCTCCTCAGTGTAAAGCACAGGGTTAATGTCTCTGTATTGTACCTGATGACAGAGGTTCCCCCCCCACAAACTAGACTCGATGTCTGCAGGTGGCCCGGGATCATGACATGGAGAGGCAGAACGGGGGAGATGCCTATGCAAACAAGGCATTTACCTGTTCTGCCTAGCAACATGACAGGGATCTACTGCTCCAAGTGATCGGGAGCAGTGAACTCTGTCATTGTCTAGTGAGCCCATCCCCCCTACAGTTAGAACACACCCAGGGAAAAAACGCAACCCCTTGGTCGCCCCCCCAGTGTTTAACCCCTTCCCTGCCAGTGACATTTTTATAGCACTGATCGCTGTATAAATGCCAATGGTCCCAAAATAGTGTCAAACGTATCCGATCTGTCAACCGCAATGTCGCAGTCACAATAAAAATCTAAAAAGAAAAAAGAAATAATACTAAAAATGCCATAAATTTATCCTCTATTTTGTGGACGCGATAACTTTTGCGCAAACCAATCAATATACGCTTATTGCGGTTTTTTCCCCCAAAAATATGTAGCAGAATACATATCGGCCTAAACTGAGAAAGAAATGTATTTTTTTTTATATATTTTTTGGGGATATTTATTATAGCAAAAAATATTGCTTTTTTTTTTTCAAAATGTTCCGTCTTTTTTTGTTTATAGCGCAAAAAATAAAAACCGCAGAGGTGATCAAATACCACCAAAAGAAAGTTCTATTTATGGGGAAAAAAATTCTGTCAATTTTGTTAGGGTACAACGTCGCACGGCCAGTTAAAGCATCACAGTGCCATATCGCAAAAAAGGGCTCAGTCAGGAAGGGGGTAAATCCTCCTGGGGCTGAAGTAGTTAATGTAGAAAAATGTAAAATAATGTATTTGGGTGGCAAAAATATGAATGCAATCTACTCACTGGGGGGAGAACCTCTGGGGGAATCTAGGATGGAAAAGGACCTGGGGGTCCTAGTAGATGATAGGCTCAGCAATGGCATGCAATGCCAAGCTGCTGCTAACAAAGCAAACAGAATATTGGCATGCATTAAAAAAGGGATCAACTCCAGAGATAAAGCAGTAATTCTCCCACTCTACAAGACTCTGGTCCGGCCACACCTGGAGTATGCTGTGCAGTTCTGGGCACCAGTCCTCAGGAAGAATTTGCTGGAACTGGAGAGAGTCCAGAGAAGGGCAACAAAACTAATAGTCTGGAGGATATTAGTTATAAGGGAAAGGTTGCGAGCACTGAACTTATTCTCTCTGGAGAAGAGACGCTTGAGAGGGGATATGATTTCAATGTACAAATACCGTACTGGTGACCCCACAATAGGGATAAAACTTTTCTGCGAAAGGGAATTTAATAAGACACGCGGCCATTCACTAAAATTAGAAGATAAGCGGTTTAACCTTAAACTGCGCAGAGGGTTCTTTACTGTAAGAGCGGTAAGGATGTGGAATTCTCTTCCACAGGTGGTGGTCTCAGCTGGGAGCATTGATAATTTAAAAAAACTATTAGTTAAGCACCCGATCGACCACAACATACAGGGATATACAATGTAATACTGACATATAATCACACATATAGGTTGGACTTGATGGACTTCTTTTTTCAACCTCGCCTACTATGTAGATTAGGACTGATCAATTTTCAAATATACTGTATATCCCATCTTTTGTAGATGCTATAACTTTCACACAAACCAATTAATATACACTTATTGGGACATGTAGCAGAATACATTTTGGCCTAAATATATGATGAAATTTGATTATTGATTTTTTTTTTTTTGTTTATATCGCAAAAAATAAAAAGCACAGTAGTGATCGAATACCACCAAAAGAAAGCTGTATTTGTGTGAAAAAAATGTCATTTGCGTACAGTATTGCGTGACCGCGCAATTGCCAGTTAAAGTAGTGCAGTGCTGAATAGCAAAAAATGCCCTGGTCATGAAGGGGATAAAACCTTCAGGGCTGAACAGATCAGCCAGCTATACCTGATAAATGCTGTGATGACTAAAGCTATTCAGGTTGGCTGTGCTCCTCGAGTGATTTTTTTTTTTTTTCATGTTTGATTGGAGGGTACACTAATTAGAGTGGTACAGTAGACAGAGAAAAGGCTGCTGTGTATTTAGTATAACTCATGTATTTGTATTGCAACTTTGTTTACATTTAGGTGCAGAGTATTCATGTCCTCAGCTGAAAGTTGAGAGAGAGATTTTGAAAGAAGGATTTCACAGGTAATTTTTCTCTACTTGCTTTAACCTTAAGCCTGGTACACACAATGAGATTATCGGACGAATGATCGCATGCTAGTCTCTATATCGAAAATGAAGAGATTACTAAAATTTGAAAATTCTCATATGACAGAATAAAAATTCGGAAGTGATATAATGTGTTGCATTGTATTTTCGGAAGAAAACTGTACTGTTTAAACGATAATCGTACGATCTGGTATCGTACTAGAAATTTTTTGTGTTTGTCTCTTCGGATAATTTTGAATTTTGGAATGAAATACGTGTACTAGCGATCAGATTACCATACGGTCGCTTTGAAAGCGGTATTTTTTGTACGATTTTCAGATCTTATTGTGTTTGGGCCTTTAGGAAACTATCTTAGATTCTTGTAAAGTTATCAGCAGCTCTGTATTTGATGTTGTTGTGAAGCCGTGTGTATAAAAAGGAATATGTCTATAGGGGTATTTCTGTGTAGACTAAGCATGCAGTACACCTGCTCATGCGTTCTTCTCTCTCTGTCCCTAATAAAAAGGTAGGAAGGTTTATAATATAATGTTTTTTGCAAGAAATTAGGAAAAATAGATGACCACATCTGGTCTCAGGAGAGACATCTGCCTCTTAGCAGTTTTTGTGGTTGCCTCCTGGACCAGACCAGGACCAACACTTTTGGTGTTCTGTATTTTCTTCATACAGGCTATTCTAATTTATTTTTTGAGAAATGTAACCTTGGAAAATTTAACCTTTTTTAAAGGTTTTTTAGATGAGTTACTATGTGACCAAAATATAAAGGAAACTCAATAGATTTCTAAGCGTAGCCTCTTAAAGTGGTTGTAAAGGCTGAAGGTTTTTTCCCTTCATGCATTCTATGTCATTGGCTGACAGCTGATCACGTGGTAAGGGGCCGGGACTGGCCCCTTACTCGGATCTGTGATCACCCGAGTCTCACTGACTCGATGATCACAGCGAGCGCCCTGCAGGATGCGTGCAAAGGGGAGGCTGTCATATGACGGCCTCCCGGAAATTCAGGTCCGCGTTGCGGCAGTCATTCGGCTAAAGCGCGGACGGCAAGTGGTTAAACCACACATGAGGTATCACCGCATGTGTTAGAGCGAGAGCAAAAATTCTAGCACTAGACCTCCTCTGTAGCTCTAAACATGTAACCTGTAAAAAGTTTAAAAGCGTCGCCTATGGAGACTAAGTACCGCAGTTTGCCGCCATTCCATGACTGTTCGCAATTTTAAAGTGTGACATGTTGGGTATCTATTTACTTGGCGTAACATCATCTTTCACATTATACAAAAAAATTAGGCTAACTTTACTGTTTTGTTATTTTTGAATTCATGAAATTGTTTTTTTTTTTTCCAAAAAATACTGTGCGACATAAAGTTGCTATGACTGCCATTTTATTCCCTAGGGTGTCTGCTAAAAAACATATATAATGTTTGGGGGTTCTGAGTAGTTTTCTAGCAAAAAACTTATGATTTTTACATGTAGGAGAGGAGTGCCAAAATAGGCCCGGTATGGAAGTGGTTAAACTGCCGTGGTTTACTACTGCTTTAAAGAGTAACTTCACTTTTGTTGAGAAAAAAAACCTTCCCCTCTGGGTGATCTATGTGCATAACAAGGATTTTAACAAACTTTGTTGCAGATTCCTACCTTTTGTTATTCTGAAGAAATCCCTGTATGTTTGTCTGTGTCCATGTGGAAAGTGAACCTAATGGGAGTGGTTTTATAATTATCAACCAGCTGCTGCACCTGCAGGGCATTAATGAGGAAAATTGCAGGATCTGCATCCTGTTTTTTCCTATTGGGAGTATCTCACCAAAAATGATTTTTTTTTTTTTTTTGCAGGGGATGCCTAATATCTGACTTGTATCTTAGTTTAGACTGGGAAAATCAATGAACCAACCAAACAAGCAGGAAATTATGTTTTATGGGGGGGGCATTCTGTACACATTCTGTGTACAGAACACCGCCAGGTAGCCATATTGCACTACACTTTACAGAAAATTACAGAGCTGCAGATTGAAAAGGAAAAGTCATTTTTAATAACATTCAGTTACAATATGACTTGAGTCGCAATTGTATATGCTATATTATTATTTTTTATTTGTTTTTTTTCCCACAAAAGTGGAGTTACCCTTTAAGCAAAATGTAGTACATGCAATGTAGAAAAGCCAAATAAAAATATTTTTGCCAAGGTATTATATCTTGAAGCTCTTTTAATTTTTTTTCTGATCCTCTTGATGTAACTTATTAATACACTATATTTCATTGTTATGCTTTAGCAATCATATTGCATGCAAACATTTTAATATACTTTCCTGTTCATGTTATTAGGGATTTAGTAACCAGAGTGAGTATTCAGGACTTTGTGGAGCAGGTGGACAGCTGCAGAATTTTGCTCAATGAGACCATGCCATCTGGACTATTTATGGATCCGTTTCAGATTTCCTCTCTACAGCAGCACCATCTTGTAGAGGTATCCACATGGTTGATCTAATTACAGTGTGTCTAATGAAACCTGCAAATGTTAAAGTTGATATGTAGCCACCGCAATAACGTTAACTGTTTATTTTTTGAGGCCCAGTTACAATGGGGAAATGGGGAAAATTATTTTTTGATCCCCTGCAGATTGTGTAAGTTTGCCCACTTACAAAGAAATGAAGGGTCTATAATTTTTATCATAGGTGTATTTTAAATGATAGAGACAGAATATCAACCAAAAATCCAGAAAAAAACACGATACAAATATTATAAAATTAGTTGCAGTTCAGTGAGAAAAATAAGTATTTAATCCCCTACCAACCAACAATAATTCTGGCTCCCACAGACTGGCTAATGTGCTCATGTAGTACACATATTAGTCCTGTCAATTTAAGAAGGTGCTCATAAGGACAACTCGTTATGTGTATAAAAGACACCTGTCCACAGAATTTCTTTCTTCCATTCACACCTCAGCATCACGGGGAAAGACCAAAGAGCTGGCAAAGGATGTCAGAGACAAGATTGTAGACCTGCACAAGGCTGGAATGGGCTACAAGACCATCCGCAAGAAGCTTGGTGAGAAGGAGACAACTGTTGGAGTGATTATTTGCAAATGGAAGAAATACAAAATAACCATCAATCGCCATTGGTCTGGAGCTACATCCAAGATTTCACCTCATGGGGTAATTATAATCATGAGAAAAGTGAGGGACCAGCCCAGAACTACACGGAAGGAGCTTGTGAATGATCTCAAGGTAGTTGAGACCACATTCACCAAACAAACCATTGGTAACACAATACGCCGCCATGTATTGAATTCCTGCAGTGCCCGCAAGGTCCCCTTCCTCAAGAAGGCACATGTACAGGCCCTTTTGAAGTTTGCCAATGAACATCTAAATGATTCAGAGAAGGATTGGGAGAAAGTGCTGTGGTCAGATTAGACCAAAATTGATCTCTTTGGCATTAACTCGGCTAGCTGTGTTTGGAGGAAGAAAAATGCTTACTATGACCCTAAGAACACCATCCCTACAGTCAAGCACGGAGGTGGAAACATTATGCTTTGAGGCTGTTTCTCTGCTAAAGGTACAGACCGACTTTGCTGCATTGAGGGGCCAATGGACAGGGCCATGTATTGTAAAATCTTGGATGAGAACCTTCTTCCCTCAGGCAGAACACTGAAGATGGGTTGTGGATGGGTCTTCCAGCATGACAGTGACCCAAAACATACTGCCAAGGCAACAAAGGAATGGCTCAAGAAGAAGCACATTAAGGTCATGGAGTGGCCTAGTCAGTCTCCAGACCTTAATTCTATAGAAAATTTATGGAGGGAGCTGAAACTTCAAGTTGCCAAGAGACAGCCAAGAAACCTTAAAGATTTAGAGAAGATCTGTAAAGAAGAGTGGAACAAAATCCCTCCTGAGATGTGTGCAAACCTGGTCACCAACTACAAGAAACGTCTTACCTCTGTGCTTGCCACCAAGGGTTTCTCCACCAAATACTAAGTCATGTTTTGCTTGGGGATCAAATGCTTATTTTACTCACTGACCTGCAACCCTAATTTATAACATTTGTATCATGTGTTTTTTCAGGATTTTTGGTTGATATTCTGTCTCTATCATTTAAAATACACCAATGATAAAAATTATAGACCCGTAATTTTTTTGTAAGTGGGCAAACTTACAGAATTTGCCCCACTGTATACATTGACTTGTATTTATTACCAGTAATGTTCAAAACTTTGTATTTAAATTTGCCTATATCCCCAGCAGCATTTCCAGAGAATATGATGGGTGTTACTATGCGGATGGGGCATGTTTTTTTTTCCGAAACCCATCCTCCATTACTTCTCTGCAGCCAGAAAGCTCAGCAGGATCCAATTCTTAAATAGAAATGGAAGCCAGTAGAGAACTACGATGGAATGGCATTTTCAGATCAAATTGCTATTCCAGCTGTATTACATTGTATTTTCTAGTTGGCATCAATTCAGCATTAGTATCAGATTTCTTTTCTCAGAACAAGTTTCCTTTAATATTTTCACTCAATTAAACAATTTAAAATATATATTTTTTTATTAGTGCTTATATTATACCCCAAAAGTTCTTTCCAAATACATTTAATATGAGTAATAAATGCTTGTTGGTTCTGCCAATTTGTTCAGCTTCCCACTTCAGGCTGTCAATGCTGTCAACAGGTTGCTGTAGCCTGGTAAGCATTACAGCTGTGGTGCGCATGCTCCCCACAGTGATATGAAGAAAGCTTTGCTGACTCACATGGTGCTCTCCCACCTCTCTCTTGCATAGAACCTCACTGAAATCATACTGATCAGCAGTCTGCACTGCATCTTAGTGCCACCCACCTGGGCCCTGCAAGGTGGAGGAGGATTGCAGTCATGTAACTGCCTCAAATAATATTTAAAGAAAATGTGTTTTTTGCCATTTTCATCAGTGATTACAATGTAAACAATTTGATAAAACATGCGCTACAAAAAGGAAAAAAAGCTATATATATATATATAACCAATAAATTTTGACGCAGCAGCTATCTGTGCGATGTGAATACCATCAAATCTAGTCACTTCATGCAGACAGCTCTATTACCATTTTATATAGTAATATGAAACAATCCATACAGAAAAAACACGCTCATATATCCATAGAAATATGGGGTTGAAAAAAACAATCATCATATCATAAATATGATATAAAAACAAAAAAATTCATATAATAACTTCAGTCATATAGTGTCTCTTGCACTCAAAAAAATCTTCAAAAGTCTGCATTCAAGATTAAGAAAACTGATAAAGATCCCATCTCCAAGAAAGCAGAGAACATGCTCCACCTTCAGCGTTGCAACCACCACCAGAACCTGCTAAATCACTCACTAGAAATAATGGCTGATAAACCAGCAAATGCACATTTGTATACACATGTAATTCTCAGGGACCAGCGAATCTTTCCTTACAACTGTCTTAGATGATCATCCATCAACCATAAACTCCATACTCCAAAAAAAGGATGTTAGAAAAGAATAAAGGAACTCATAGCATAAAATCATTAAAACCTTTTTATTCAATAAAAAAACAACCCCCTCTACTTACACAATATAAACCTGCTACAGTGCAATTCGATTTACCAGCACATCTCCAGTAGCATCCTCTGACAGTGAGTCCGGACCAGGGGTGCATGGTGACGTCACATCAAAGGCCCCGCCCTATGCGTTTTGGCGACTGACATCCTCCAGGGGTGAATTGTGTAAGTGGATAGGGTTGTTTTTTATTGAATAAAAGGTTTTAATGGTTTTACATTATGAGTTCCCTTCTTCCTTTCTAACGTGCATACAAATGTGCATTTGATGGTTTATTATCAGCTATTATTTCTGGTGAGTGATTTAGCAGATTCTGAGTGCCAGTTCACACAGGGGCGACTTGTCAGGCGACTTAGCCACTTGACAAGACGCGCTCTGTTCTGTACTAGGGAACCGTTTCAATAGGAGCGACTCAAGTTGCTTCGACAAAGGTTCCTGTACTACTTTGGGACGCCTTCAGGGCGACTTGCATTGATTTCTATGCAGAAGTCATTTTGCAAGCCACCGCTGAAGTATTGTGCAGATCGCCTTGCATAGTCACGCTGTAAGTCGGGTTGCCCCTGTGTGAACCGGCCCTAATGTTGGTCGCAACACTGAAGGTGGAGCATGTTATTGTTTTTTTATAGGGAGTACATGTGTATTTGCCCTGGTCAAAATTCCAGGAGAAGAGATGAAGGTTTACAGACAGTTTATTGGTTCTGCTACAATTTATTGTTTAATAGATCAGATCTTCAGCTATAAAGCTTTCTTTTATTAATCTCATAATTTTTTTACATGTGCGTCCAAGCTCACAATCAGTCTCTATAATACCAAATCATGATTTGTACCTGTCACACTAGACACATTTTTTTTTTTTTTTTTTTTTATGCATTTATGTATACTGTACCTTATGCTGCTGGCAATCCCTACTGTCACTAACAGCCAGGGCTCTCATTAGAGTGGTTCTTGACCACGTGACCACTATGTCAGCTTTGTCTCTCTGATGAAAATAACAACTTTTAGCCTACAGATGAAGACTGGCACCTTCAGGCTGCAGTATTTATCTGTGTCTGCATCTCCTTAATAGTGTAACTGTGATATACACTTGCATTATCAAAAATGATAATAGGTTAAAGAGGATCTTCAGTCCAGCCAAAAATAAATAAAAGCAGCTACAAATACTGAACACTTACCTGTCCAGTGAACACAGCTGGGATCCTGGGAGGTCCGTCCTCCCAGGATCCCAGGCCCGATCCTGGGCGGATATCATATGATGTCCTTCCAGGAAGGGAGAGCTCCTGCTTGGCCGTCATATTACAATAGGCCAGGCGGGAAGTGGTTAAAGTATAATGAAAGGCAGAACTTTTTTTTGTTTTGTTTTAAATAGAGTGAAGAGGGATTAGAACATTTCCCATGTTCCCTGATTGGTGGATTCATCATCTCTATTTGTCATGTTTATTGTTATCACTGGAAGTGAAAGTAAAAGTAAATCACCAATTTTGGGCTGGCCCCAGAACAGGAATAGAGGGGAAATCTTCGAATGGGGACACTAGTTCTGGTGACAACCAAAAATTTTCCTCATTTTGGAGGGGTTTCCTCTCAATTCCTGTTTTGTCTATCAAGTCAGTCATGTCAATCTTAAGGTCTCATTCCTCCCCATCCCACCATGACCACTATGACTGGACAGCGAAGGAGAAGCAGCAGACTTAATAAGCTCATCTGCCTCTCACTCTGCTCTCACCACCTATCATCATGTTACTTGGTAGCACATCAGTACTGCAGCACAACTGATTAGCTCTATGAACTGCTTCTACTTCTCCCACTCTGAGCTCCGCTCTTCAGGGATTGCAGGAGGTTGATACCAAGTCACATTCTTAAACTGCTTGCAGTTAAATAAATACATATAATGATGTGTTAATGAATACAGAGCTTCATTCATTTGTGTCTTTTATATCTGCCTGAATTTTAGCTATATTTTTTACACACGTGATGAGGAACTGATAGTGATCTTTACAGTGTTACTCCAGTTCTTTAGCATACAGTTGTTTATTGCTTGATGTAGTCAAATCAGTAATACATCCTGTATGCTTATGTCTCTTATTCAGGCAATAGTGCCAACATCCATTGATGTAGAAGCACCTGAATATCTCTCCAAAGAACACACTGCTCTGGTGTACATGAAACCAGATGAAACTTGCAAAGATTGCTATATCTCCACGGTGCCAGTTCATGCACGATACCATCGCCCGTCTGCTGAAGTCTATGAGATGTCTATACATATCCGCAGTCCTCAGTTACTTATGCGTTGCAGCAAAGGTGACTCAATCGTGGTATTCTGCTGGCTTTACTCAGTAAACAGAGCAGTCGCATAGCTTGTGTTTGCTGATCTGACTGCAGTCACCTGATTTTTAGTTATTGGTGACTGAGGTTTACATGTTATTGCGTTTTGCTTTTCACTTATCAGGAGAGAAAAAGACAGGCCATTAATGACCTCCTGAAAATGCTTGTAGTCTAGCTAATTTTCTGATCCACTAGTTTTAAAACGATTTGAATCACTCAGACAGTATGCAGATCAGCAAAGTCAGATTAAAGTCACGCTTGTTCTGGGTCAGTAACTCAATGTTTTAAAGCAAGAGGGTCCACATGAAAGCCAAGCAACTGGCAGTGGCAGTGCTAGTATACAAATGTATTTTGAATCCGTTAAAGTAATCTGAGTTCTGATGTGCTTTGATTTAATTCTGTCATATGTGATTGCATAGTACACACATATAACATATGGTAAATTCATTTTACCGCCCATGTACACTAGACCTGAAAGCCTAACTGTTCCCTCCCCTTGGTCAGGACTGTGCCTGGTGAGTAAGGGAGCAGCATCTTACTGAGTAGATCATCCCTCTGCCCTTTTTCTTCCAGACAGAAAGCCCCATTCACTGCACTGCACAGGACAGTAAAGTCTGACTGATTTCCTCTTCCTCTCCCATTCTGAATACTACATGCTACTATGTACAGGGGATTACAGGAGGCTGAAATCAAAGCAGATCAAAGGTACTGTTTAAAAATACATTTAAAGTGGTTGGAAACCCTCTCATAAACCCAGTGAAGTGAATAGCCTAAAATGATACACAAAGATGAAACAAATCCTCCTACATAAGTTTTTTACTTTTTTATGCAGTCTTCTCTTTTCTACACCCCTTCAAAGTGCTGAATTTAGATAAAATCCTTCTGCATCTGTCAGTAGCACAGAGGAGGGGGTAGAGGCTGCAGTTGGAGCTCTTGTACAGTGCGTGAGAGCTGATTGGAGGAAAGGGGCACACCCCCTTCACACACAACACAGGAACGATAAAGAGCTGTATTGTGGATAGACAAGCTGTGTGCTGAGCTCTCCTCCCCATCATAATTTTATCTCTTGTGTCGGGACAACTTCTCAGAAGTGATTCATGCTGATAACAGAGGAACGAAGCACCAGAGAGAAATGGGGGAGACAATTGAAATCTACAGATA
This sequence comes from Aquarana catesbeiana, assembly GCF_042186555.1. Taxonomy (NCBI): domain Eukaryota; kingdom Metazoa; phylum Chordata; class Amphibia; order Anura; family Ranidae; genus Aquarana; species Aquarana catesbeiana. The sequence continues at coordinate 129,344,559 of NC_133327.1, forward strand.
TATTTTCTTTGTTCAGATTCCACGACTGAGGTTGTAACAACCACTTTAAGATATATATAAAACCAAAGCTTTTTTTTTTTTTTTCTTTTTAGCAGTGGATTACAACCTCTGTTGGGTTTTAATTGCTGTCTGTGTCCCCACTGGGAAGACATACCCTCTTCACTTGTCCCGATGACCAATGGAACAGAAAGTGAAGGAAAATCCAACAATTTTTCAGTTGTCAGCAGAGTTAGGCCCCTTTCACACATGCAGATCCGTTATACGGATCCCGCTTGCTCAGCAGGGATCGATCTATTGATCCCCGCTGAGTCGGCGGATGACAGGTCCATCTCTGCTCACTGTGCAGAGATGGACCTGTCAGATCTCCCCTCTTCTCTATGGGGAGATTGGATGAAAACGGACTACTTGTCCGTTTTCATCTGATCCGCCAGATGGATGCAAAATAGGACCACCATCCCTCTGGATTTAGCGGATCGAATGTCAGCAGACATGTCACCGCTGACATACATCACTCCATAGAGATGCATGAAGTGTCCGTTTAGGTCCGCCTGAAAAAACTGAAAGGCGGACCTGAATGGTCCGCATGTGTGAAAGGGGCCTTAAAATAGAGCTGAAATCTTCCAATGGAGTCACCTTTTCCAGAGATTTCATCTCACCTTTTGAAAGATTTTCTCTTTCTTTCTGTTGTATCTTTAAAACAGGAAGTGAACATAAATATCACTAACAGGATTGCAAAAACTACATACAGAAGTTTCACTCCTGATCAAAATTTAGCACAAAAAACTAAAATAATATTTGCCTACGCTGCTGCATTTTATATACCATGCCATACAACTGATTTACTGTACAAGATGCTTAGTCTAAGAAGTCAGCAGCACACCACCTTAGAGCCATTACATTTGGACAGCATCCTGTTTAAAGAGTAATTCAGGCCACAAGTAGAAATAAATCAGTGAACTGTTAATGCTATACTGTATAGGAAACATGTCAACTGTGCTGGGTAAGAAAAGCCAATCGATGTACCTTACTCTGTGTTTTATAATCCCATTTAACCAAAGTAAAACAATTTCTTACAGGGCTTTTGGTAAGACTGCAGTCTTTTCACAAAATGTTCTGTTCTGTTGTACCCCAGTGAACAACACACTCCCCTACACCTTCACATTCAGGACCATGTGAACATGTTTTTTACATCAGCTAGCAAGACAGTCAAGTGCACAAAATAAAAACTAGAGTCATAGAGTGGTTATACTGTTAGTGAGTCAGAGGACTCTAGGCAGTTGTAAATAACCACTATACCTTTTATTTATTTATTTGTTAGAAAATCATGACATATATTTTACATAGAACTAACAGAAGTACCTAATATGTCTTGATATACGCCTCCTGCACAGCAGGACTGGGAAAAGGAGGGGCATAACGCTAAACCAATGAGCCTATTGCTTTCTTTAGTGCTTTCACTCTAATGTCACGTACACACGATCGCACATTCCGACAACAAAATCCATGGATTTTTTCCGAAGGATGTTGGCTCAAACTTGTCTTGCATACACACGGTCACACAAATGTTGTCGGAAATTCCGATCACCAAGAATGTGCTGACGTACAACACAGACAACGAGCCGAGAAAAATTAAATTCAATAGCCAGTGCAGCTCTTCTGCTTGATTCCGAGCATGCGTGGAACTTTGTGCATCGGAATTGTGTACACACAATCGGAATTTCCGGCAACGGATTTTGTTGTTGGAAAATTTGAGATCCAGATCTCAAATTTTGTTTGTCGGAAATTCCGACGGAAAATGTCCGATGCAGCCTACACACTGTCGGAATTTCCGACAACAAGCTCCCATCGAACATTTCCTGTCGGAAAATTCAACCAGTGTGGATATGCTTGCAGTAGGGGAGAACAGAGGGATGTTATAATTGTGCTACTGCTTTGTGTTGTCAAATTACAAGTTGGCTCTGCTGTTTGGCAGGGATGCTTGGCAGGTGATTTGGTTTGCATAGAGTACAAATTTAATTTTCCTTTTTATACTGGATTGAAGTTTACTTTTACATTTTGTATTGTTATCACTTTATTTTTAGACTTTCCTCCAAGAGATTGCACAAAGCACCCTTTAATAGAAGCCCCTTGTGGATCTTCAACTGAAAAAGAATGTGAATGGATGGATCTGCCATACACACTGGTGTGTTATCTATTCAGAACTAGATTATTCTTGGGTGTATAGTTCCGTCTGTCTTCATTGTTATATGTCTGTGTGCTTTTGCTTTCATGTAGGCACATACATATTTATAAGTAGTAAAGTAAGTCAATCGTTGTCACTTTTCTTAGCAAAGCAGACAATTTCCATTATGTTATAGTGACCCATGGTACATCTGTACATTACATTCAAGTTTTAAATTAGGGTAATAATAGTAAAGTTTGTAATGTGTGAGAGCTCCACTTTAAAATACACATAATTCCATAAATAGAAATAAGCGTGCATTATAACAGCATGGTCTGAATTTACTAACCAGCTTTGCTTTACTTGTAAATAATGTCCTAGATCAATGGTTTTTCACAATTTAACTACCATTGCAGTAGATGGTTATAAGTTGGGGTTGGATGAAGAAAACGACTCTGGTATCTTAGATAATAGGCATTCCCTAGGAACACCAATGCGGATATGATATTGAGTAAAATTTATCATTGAACACCAATGCAATTACAGTGGATAGAGAAAAGAATCGCTGCCCTAAAATCACATTTTGTTTCTTTGCAGCTTGAAATGACGAAAGACACAGTTTTTGTTTTATCCAGCTGTATTTACTCAGTGCAACCTATAACATCCAAGTGAAAGATAGAACACCAACATGTCAAAGAATTTACAAAAATTCAAAAACAGAATCACTGAGTTGGAAAAGGATCACCCCTCCTAAAAATCACATTCTCTATGACACAAAAAGCCATTTGACTTTCAACTGTGATCAGCTGTCATCATTTTGATTAGCTCAGAATGAAAATAGCTGAGTAAATACAGCCAGATAAAACAAAAAACGTGTCTGTCTTCGTCCAGGTTGCAAAGCAACAAAATGTGATTATTTTAAATGTGGTGATTCTTTTCTTTACCCATTGTATGTTATTAAATTTTATTTCTTTCTCATCTATTTATGGATACAGGAAATATTTTACTTTCAGGATATACTGCTGCCTACGGGAGAATTGAATACTGGCAAAATAAACTGTAGGCCAGCCCAGGATAACCCCTACTACTACCAGCATGCCTCTGTATTTTGCTAGTGTTCTAGGGGGAATTTACCTTTTTTTCAGCTCTTTTGTGGTAATGACTAACCAATTTTTGCTCATACAATTTTTTTCTTAAAGCGGAGTTCCACCCAAATTTTGAACAATATCTGTATGTATTCTCTTCCTTGCCTAGATGCTGACATGCCGTTTAAAAAAATTTAAATCACCGTAATTACCTTTTATTTTTCTATTCTTCTTTGCACTTCCTGGTTCTCCTCCCGTGGGAGTAGGCATGTTTCTAGCCTCTCCCAGACTCCTAGGAGCTAGTCTCAGGCTTCCCTGGATGCCACTGTGCATGTGCGGGAACGAGCGGTGAATGCTGGGAGTACAGCATTCACCACATCCAGGAAATAAATGCTTGTGGGCTTCAAATGCCCACAATGAAGATGGAAACCGCCTGCAGTGAATAATATAAGTTATACTTTCTGACGAAATCTGACACAGGCGGACATATTACACACAATATGTGAGTATGTAATGCTGAGAAGAAAAGTTTGTGAATGAACTCAAAAAAAACAAGATAGATAGGTGGACCCCCGCTTTAAGGGATAAATTCACCTTTACAGAAATAATAATAAAAGCACATATTAAAAGCAAAAAAATGTGCACTTATTATTTCTTAAGTTTGGAAAGCATTGCACCCGCAATCTGTAGATCACGGGTGCAATGTGGATTCCTGCAGACATGTTCTACAGACTTCAGCCCATACCTCCTGCACAGGCTTTTGTTTGAAAGCCAGAGGACATGTTAGTGGACATTGAGAGCACTCATTAGTGCCCCCGCAGCCCATTATAACTACAAGTCCATCTGCCATGGTTGCAGACAGTACTTGTAGTTTATTCATTCATGGGAATTTGTGAATGAATGATGATGCGACTGTGTGGGCAGAAGAAACGACAGCTGCTGGGAAGGACCTCCGCCTGCTGTCACAGGGAGGGGGGAGAGGGGGCAGGAGCATGCAACATGTTCCAAAGGTGAACTTGGCCTTTAAACATTTTCTTTACTGCTAGAGCTGATCTCTACAATTGCATAGGACATTTATACAGTGCCAACAATTATGTATTGCTTAACATACTGTGCATTGACATCAGTCCCTGCCCCTTTTAGACCCCATTCTGGTAGCAAGTTACTCACGGAGTATTTTTCTGGTTCCAATCCGTTAACAATGTCTTAACACTTGCCCTGTCTCTGAAAACTTATAAATAAGCTGTAAAATAAAACCAAAGAATTTCCAAGCTCAACTTACCAACCAGCCTGCAACCAACCAAATTAACCTGCCTAATAGTATGTTAAAAACAGGGGTTTAGTTGCACACATTTGCAAATGCATGCATAATCTGCAGGCCACGGCAAGGCACCCTGTATCCTGCAGACCCTAATTCTAACTTTGAAGAGTCTCCACAGTGGGAGCACATGTATTCTGATGGATAGATGAAGGGCAGATGACTGGAGGGAGCCCAACCCTCCTAAAAGGCGCAGGAGCACACAGGAGGCACAGGAGCACACTGAACACCCAGCATATTGCACAATGGCAGCAAAGGTGTCAGTGCATTGCCTGACCAATATGTCAACAATACAAAAAAAGGTCACTTCCCCCACCTATAACTGGTCTTCACAGCAAGGAGCACTGGAAGGGCAAATGCATGTAAAATAAAACGAATAAAAAGAAAAGAATTTCCAAGCTGAACTTACCAACCAGCCTGCGACAAACCAAATTAACCTGCCTAACAGTATGCGTTAAAAACAGGGGTTTAATTGCACGCATTTGCAAATACATGCATAAGCTGCAGGCCACGGCAAGCTACATGCAGCTGCATGCATCACCCCGGTACCATTCTTTATACCGGACGTCAGCTTTATTGTAATAACAACCGATGCGACTCAGCACGTGCTTCTAGGGACAACGCTGCTTTGGATTTACTCTGGATACTATTACCAAGGATGCCACTGGTCGCAAGAGTACCCATGTTCCTCAGCAGAAGAAGCCCAAACCCCATACTGGGAAAGTTCGTCCCTCACTAATGGCTAAGGAAAGTCGCTTTCATTTCACCACTCATGCAACACCCACATCCAAAGTCCCCCTAACTTGGTTTTCAGTCCCCCCACAAGGTCTGGGACCCCTAGTCTGCCAAACCTTCCTCGGCATGAAAGTGTGGCTCCAGGGCATCCATAATCTCTCCCCTCTCTCCCCTACCCCTCTTTTTCCACTCTCGGACCCCCCTCGCTCCTTTTTTTTTTTTTTTTTTTCTTCTCACCTTTTCTTTATTCATCCTGAGCTCTCCCAACGTTCTCCTACCTTATCCTGACAGCTGATGCCACACCTCACAAGGAATGCCAGCTGAGGAGGAATCCTGAGTTCTGTCAGTGCAGGAGACTTGGCCTTCGGAGGAATATTATGTCCCGTTCAATATCCTGGATCATCTCCCCCCCCCTTTTTTTTCCTCTCATAGTATCCCATGCTGTGTAAAGTACTGTTTGTTTTGTTGAAAACTTCAATAAAAACAAAGTGAAAGAAAGAGTGTTCCCCACTTGTTTCCAAAGTGTGCGTAGGGCGAGTGGTTATTAACCTCTACAGACACTTGGACGGTTTGTATCCAAGATGCGAGACGTGGTTTATGGGGGCTACAAGTTACAGTTTTGCTCTTATTGCCCTCCTTGGTTTCTCACCTCAAAATACACAATGTCTTCATTGGAGCCAAGAAATGTTTGCATAGAATCCACTTGGTCTGTCACCACTTCCCTTCACTAGGGAGACTTCCTGGCTTCTGTTGACATCAACTGCGTACATAAATGTCCCCACCTTACCCCCACACCACCATTTCCTGTGCTTTGCAGTGGCCTGCATTTTAAATTTATAGACCTGCCATTTGAACTCTCATCTGCACCAGTGGTGTTCACAAAGCTGGTGTCCCCAGGACTGTCCCTGCTGCTTACTCGTGGGATCCTTAGATGACCTCCTGTTGAAGGAACAGTTGGTGCAGGCTCTGTCAAACAATGTGGCCTTGACTGTGCAGACATTACAACAGTTTGGATGGACACTGAACCTTCTGAATTCACTGCTTTGACCGACATTGTTTGGAGTAGTCCTAGACAGCTCTGGCCAGAGTATTTATTCCTTGAGAAATTTCAAACTTTCTGATCTCAGACTCGTGCTCTCCAGTCCAGGAGTCATCCAACACTCTGATTTTACACAAGAACCCTGGATCTGATAGACCCTTTCAAGGCAGTCCCATTGGCTAGTTTCACTGCACACACCTAAGTGCAATATTTTACCGCCATTGAACAAGTCAGTACTGACCACTAGACTGACTGATCTGTTTGGCACCCTGGCTTGGTGGTTTAGGAAATTGTCTGTGCAACCAGGGAAGTCATTCCTTTCCCATCTTTTGGAGGATCCAGCTGAGGAGGAATCCTGAGTTCTGTTGGTGCAGGGGAATTGGCCTTCGGAGAAATCTTGTCTCCCGTTCAATATCCTGGCGCTTTGGGCAATTATGCAACATTGATGAATGCCACTGGGCTCTCCCCTCTTTCTCTCCCAGGTCCTCTAAGTAGTAACAAGGCTTTGGATCCCCTATTTGCAACTATGACCCCTAATTCTATATCATACTTTCACAAAGACCTACTACTGTTCATACTCACAAATCAATTGATGAAAAATTATTTTAGAATTGTATTTCAGTTTAACCTAAAGCTATGTTTATTTTTCTGAGGAAAAAGTGATGTCCCCCAGTTGATTTCTGCGTAACAATATTTTAAAAAGCCTAGGAAATGCTGCTGCCTGGTGTCAAGGGATTTTCTACGTTACCCAAATTGAGCCCCTTTTTTAGTTTTTCTTCTGTCCATGATAATTAGGCAATGGTAGGCAAGCATGTTTTTGCTTCTAGTCATTTAATAACTTATCTCTGCCTACCTTCTGAGAAACTATATAACTACTAACTAGCAAAACACATACATCTGCTTGTTTTTAGTCTGGGAACATTTTGTCAATGGGAATTACTTTGTAGTTGAATCTTGTTTCTAGAAAAAAAGATGACATGGGGCAAATCTAGATGGTTCCAAAGCCACATAAAGCAATAATAAGTGGTTTCATTTAGTTCATGTATGTCACTGTAAGGTACTTTTTGTATTGTTTGAGAACAGCTCAGTATTCCCAGAATAATAATTCAAATGCAACATTCTCACAACCATAGATGTGGTGGGGAAAGATTCCCCTTGAATAAAACTTTTGCCTTTCCATTAAAAAGAGCTAGTCTATTTAGAGTTAACTCTGCTGAAATGTTTTGTAGAATGCGTTTTACTTTACTAATGAGAAGCACAGTATCCCTGACTAATAACAGTATCTCCTTTACTTTCTTCACAGGTTAAAGACAACACAACAGTGAAAGTACCAGTGGGGATAGAACAACATGGACCAGTTGTTTGTATTGTGACTATTGCTGTCACCCTGATTTGCACTGGAATGCTACTCAGAACAATTTACAAGCACAAGCAGAAGTCCACATAGCAGCATTTGAAAGAAGGAACTTGTTGCATTGGCAAAGTTCAGTTACATCAGAGACAAAACAAGGAAGTGAAATTCGAACACAATGAGTTTTACAGTAAACAGCTCGAAGCACAATGGCAGTTTGCAAAGTGAAGTAACCCATAGCAGCAAATCTGATTTTGGTTTACTGAACCCAATTACAATTAGAAGTTGTTTCTGATTGATTGCGTGGTGAGGGGGTCTGTAATTTGTTCATGAGCATTGCACTTTTCACTCCTTTACTTAATTCCACTTATGTTGGTTAATGTTTACTTTTTTTTAGTCCAGACTGATATCTCACTGTCTGAATGAAAAGAAAATGCATTCTTTAATAGCTTTTGCAAATGTCCAGTGAGACATCATGCAGGTTCAGATGCTATTCCAATGTGATTTGGATACAGCTGCGATTCTCTCTAAAAATCAGCTCAGAAAGACACTATAGCGCTAGAAATCGCACAGGAATTGCTTAGTCTTTGAACAACTATGTGTTTTCTATGCAGTTTCCATTGGACTCTATGGAGATGAAAATCGCATTAAAAAGCACCAAACACCCACAGGACCCTTTTTAAAAAAATATTGCGTTCAGACTGCATATATATATGTGAACGGCCACCATAGAAAGTCATGTTATTTCACTTGTCATGCGATTCCATGTGTTCTGGAAAGCATATGAAATCACATCAGTGTGAACCAGGGCTTACATGCAGTTATCTATAGCAGGAAACCTCTAAAAACAAGTCATTACAGGTCTTTGTCACCAATTGGGTAGAAATATGTAGGTCTATCTTAATGCTAGGGAGACAGCTTGTTGATTTTATGTTGATCACAGTTTAATCTCCTTGATAAATGTTTCTGTGTGATATTAATGGGTATTCTTCTGGCTCATCAGTTGTAAAGGAACTTGAGAACTTTTAAATTCCTCAAGATTGTAGGATGCTTTAGTTTACCTATATGTTGCACTGTGTGAGTCCACTGACCTGAAGCGACACTAAAACCCATAACAGGGAGTGCGGGGCCATTTCTTTCGTTACGGTCCCGGGCAGGTGTACAGAAAAAGCGCACAGATATCAACTCTAATATCCCCAGGGGATGTTATATATATAATGTATGTATGTATGTTTGTGTGTGTGTGTTATCATTATAAACTTAAAGCGGAGCTCCACCCAAAAGGGGAAGCTCTGCTTGTTTGCACCCCCCCCCTCCACTGCCGAAAAAGCCGATGGACGAATCGGCTTGGGGTGCTGACATAGAGGGATCCCTGGATAGGTAAGTGTCCTTATATTAAAAGTCATCAGCTACAGTATTTGTAGCTGCTGACTTTGAATTTTTTTTTTCCAGACGGCACTCCGCTTTAAGTGAATCAAATCATGATAGTATATGCTGTATGATTTCCATCTTATATTTGACATGCCTTTATCTATGATAACAGAAATTTGCTAAGCTATTCAGTAAAAGTGACGATGAGAAAGTGTTGGGACAAACTATAACAAGCATCAGGAATGTATATATATTTTCTTTTTCTTTTTTTTTTTTTTTTTTAATCAACTGAGGTTTTATGTACATATTGGATTTAATAATAAAATTGCAAGTTCTATACTAATACATGCATTATTTACTCTTTGTTTGTATTTGTTAGGGTTGCACTCATATCGGTATCGGTGACGATACTAAGCATTTGCACGAGTACTTGTGCAAGTGCTCCGAAACCTGAAACCGATACATTTGCGATTGAATGGGTTCAAATCCCACTGCAAAGTATTGCATGCGATTTGAACGGGAATGCAGTGACCCCAGCCTGGGTTCACACAAGAGCGGTACTGGAAACCACATGTGATTTGGACAGGAATCGCACTGCATTCCTGTTCAAATCACATGCGATTCTTTGCAGTGCAATTTGAGCCCATTTATTCTGTATGGGCTCAAATCGCACTGCAAAGGTATCCGTCCTTGGTATTGGTGAGTACTTGACCAGAAGTATCGGTACTCGAACTCGCCGGTAAAAAAAAAAAAACTATATCAGTGCAGCCATAATATTTGTGGCTTTCAGCTTTGCATTTGTCTTAGTGGAGTCATTCTATCCAGGAAGCATGTTTGTTTATTCCTGTGACATAAAGAGAGACATTTACTAAAACTGGAGAACTCAGAATCTGGTGCAGCTGTGCATGGTAGCCAATCACCTTCTAACTTCAGCTTGTTCAATTAAGCTTTGACAAAAAAAAAAAAAACCCTGAAAGCTGATTGGTTTCTATGCAGACCTGAACCAGATTTTGCACCAGTTTTAGTAAATCTCCCCTGAGGGTTCATGACAATCCTAAGTAGGGCTGCAACTAACAATTTTTTTTCATAATCGATTAGTTGGCCGATTATTGTTGTGATTATAACTTACTGAAATGTATGGACGGTATACTGAGCTGCATGCGTGTTACACTGTATTTTCTGATATGTAAATAAATAATGAATTCTGTAAGCAGGCCAACTAATCGATTATGAAAACAGTTGACAACTATTTTCATAATCGATTATGTCGATTAGTTGGTTCAGCGTTAAATGCTACATTACAACAGTATCAGTACACCGATACTGTAGAAGTTGTTCTGAGTCAGTTTACACAAGGACAGCAAGAGCTGCATCTGTGACACCAACCAAGTCAAATAACAGCCAGGATTTTCTGATAAATGCGGCCAGAGATCTGCAGAGAAGGAGCAGGGTACCACAATCACCTACAATAATAAGATGACATTTTCAGGCACGTGCAAAACATTCCCAAAGTTCAAAACTGGTTAAAGTCTACGTACTTGTTACATCAAATCCAAGACAAGATTAATGCTTCTGTAATTATGCAAGACAAGCTTATTTTTCTCCCCATATTGGTAATGACCCCGGCATGAGTTCAAATTGCGCTCCATTTAATCTATGAACATCTATTTTAAAACTCTAGGATAAGCAAATATTATCTAAATACATTTGACTTGTGTATTCTCTCTTGAATCTTGGTGTACTTTGTGCATATCTTTCAGATTTGTGCAGTAATCAAGTGTGAACTGAGTCTGTGCAGAGCTTCATGTAATAAAGACTGGTCATTGCTGCTCTCTCTCTCTCGCTGTGCAGGGTAACTGGTTCACAGTTTTTTGTTTTTTTTTCACATTTTAATAAACGGTAGACTTGTTTAAAGCTCATCAACAACCCTGGACACAGTTAAGCAGTGAAATCTAAGTGCAGTAATTCCATGTATACACGCTACCTATGAGCATACAGGCATAAACTGAACACTGCAAGTTAGAAGAGGATGAATTTTAGGTGTGCATAGTGAGGGCTATACAGAGCACAACTAGATAGGGACTGCCAGTCCCCATCATCAAGATTCCGTGTATAAACAATAGTAAAATGTTATGCCATGTGCAAGAGACCTTAGAAAGAATACACACCCACAGAATATAAGGTTTAGATCCTCTGTCTGTCTCCACCTAGGAAATTCTCCTTCTCTTTCTGAACATCCAATTCGCAAAGCAGGATATTGTGACTGGCTCTCTATGGAGCCGATGCGAATTGCACAGGAGTCCTGTGTGCCTTCCTTTTGGTCCATTTCAGGTCTGAATTCATCCCAAAATTCGGGCTGAAATCGGACCGGAAATGCTGAATGGGGACGCACCAGACTTCTGCTGCTAGCCGGAGCATGCTGCGGCGTGAACCCAGCCTAATGCCCCGTACACACGGTCGGATTTTCCGACGGAAAATGTGTGATAGGACCTTGTTGTCGGAAATTCCGACCGTGTGTAGGCTCCATCACACATTTTCCATCGGATTTTCCAACACAAAGTTTAAGAGCAGGATATAAAATTTTCTGACAACAAAATCCGTTGTCGGAAATTCCGATCGTGTGTACACAAATCCGATGGACAAAGTGCCGCGCATGCTCAGAATAAATAAAGAGATGAAAGCTATTGGCCACTGCCCCGTTTATAGTCCCGACGTACGTGTTTTACGTCACCACGTTCAGAACGATCGGATTTTCCGACAACTTTGTGTGACCGTGTGTATGCAAGACAAGTTTGAACCAACATCCGTCAGAAAAAATCCTAGGATTTTGTTGTCGGAATGTCCGAACAAAGTCCGACCGTGTGTACGGGGCATTAGTCCTGTACTTGTTCCACTCACACACCTGTAAATTCCTGCTTGCTGGCCACAGTGAAAGTAAACGTAGTTACATAGTAGGTGAGGTTGAAAAAATACACAAATCCATCAAGTCCAACCTATGTGTGTGATTATATGTCAGTATTACATTGTATATCCCTGTATGTTGTGGTCGTTCAGGTGCTTATCTAATAGTATTTTGAAACTAACGATGCTCCCCGCTGAGACCACTGCCTGTGGAAGGGAATTCCACATCCTTGCCGCTCTTACAGTAAAGAACCCTCTACGTAGTTTAAGGTTAAACCTCTTTTCTTCTAATTTTAATGAGTGGCCGCGTGTCTTATTAAACTCCCTTCTGCAGAAAAGTTTTATCCCTATTATGGGGTACGGATATTGTAAATTGAAATCATATCCCCTCTCAAGCGTCTCTTCTCCAGAGAGAATAAGTTCAGTGCTCGCAACCTTTCCTCATAACTAATATCCTCCAGACCCTTTATTAACTTTGTTGCCCTTCTTTGTACTTGCTCCATTTTCAGTACATCCTTCCTGAGGACAGGTGCCCAGAACTGGACAGGATACTCCAGGTGCGGCCGGACCAGAGTCTTGTAGAGCGGGAGAATTATCGTTTTATCTCCTGGAGTTAATCCCCTTTTTAATGCATGCCAATATTCTGTTTGCTTTGTTAGCAGCAGCTTGGCATTGCATGCCATTGCTGAGCCTATCATCTAGGACCCCCAGGTCCTTTTCCATCCTAGATTCCCCCAGAGGTTCTCCCCCCAGTGAGTAGATTGCATTCATATTTTTGCCACCCAAATGCATTATTTTACATTTTTCTACATTAAACATCACTTGCCATGTAGTTGCCTACCCCAATAATTTGTTCAGATCTTTTTGCAAGGTTTTCACATCCTGTGGAGAAGTTATTGCCCTGCTTAACTTAGTGTTGTCCGCAAATACAGAGATTGAACTGTTTACCCCATCCTCCAGGTTGTTTATGAACAAATTAAATAGGATTGGTCCCAGCACAGAACCCTGGAGGACCCCACTACCCACCCCTGACCATTTCGAGTATTCCCCATTTATCACCACCCTCTGTACCCGCCAGTTTTAAATCCATGTACTCACCCTATGGTCCATGCCAATGGACCTTATTTTGTACAGTAAACGTTTATGAGGAACTGTGTCAAATGCTTTTGCAAAATCCAGATACACCACATCTACAGGCCTTCCTTTATCTAGATGGCAACTCACCTCCTCATAGAAGGTTAATAGATTGGTTTGGCAAAAACGATTCTTCATGAATCCATGCTGATTACTGCTAATGATACCGTTTTCATTACTAAAATCTTGTATATAGTCCCTTATCATCCCCCCAAGAGCTTGCATACTATTGATGTTAGGCTAACTGGTCTGTAATTCCCAGGGATGTATTTTAAATATTGGTGCTACATTGGCTTTTCTCCAATCAGCTGGTACAGTTCCAGTTAGTAGACTGTCAGTAAAAATTAGGCACAATGGTCTGGCAATTACTTCCCTAAGTACCCTCAGGTGCAAGCCATCTGGTCCCGGTCATTTATTAATGTTAAGTTTCCCAAGTCTAATTTTAATTCTGTCCTCTGTTAAACATGGAGGTGCTTCCTGTGACGTGTCATGAGGATAAACACTGCAGTTTTGGTTACTGAAGCCCCCCAATTTCCTTGTTAAGATGGAGGAGAAGAGTAAATTCAATACCTTCACCATCTCCCCATCCTTTGTAACTAAATGTCCTTCTTCATTCTTTATGGAGCCAATATGGTCTGTGCTCCCTTTTTTACTGTTTACATACTTAAACAATTTCTTGGGATTTTTTTTGCTCTCCTCCGCTATGTGTCTTCGTGTTCTATTTTAGCCGCCCTAATTGCACCCTTACACTAATTGCACCCGTTGTCGGAAATTCTGATCGTGTGTACACAAATCCGATGCACAAAGTGCCACGCATGCTCAGAATAAATTAAAAGATGAAAGCTATTGGCTACTGCCCCGTTTATAGTCCCAACGTACGTGTTTTATGTCACCGCGTTCAGAAAGATCGGATTTTCCGACAACTTTGTGTGACCGTGTGTATGCAAGACAAGTTTGAGCCAACATCTGTCGGAAAAAATCCATGGATTTTGTTGTCGGAATGTCCGATCAATGTCCGACTGTGTGTACGGGGCATTAGACGAATGTGGTTCCCTCCGCCCAGTATATGTCTGGATAATTAAAATCCCCCATTATGATAACACTTGCCATCCTTGCTGCTAATCCAAATTGTGATAGGAGATCCGTCTCCCCTTCCTCTCACAGGTTATGGGGCCTATAGCATACTCCCAGTATTATTTTCCCATTAGCTTCATCCCTTTGGAGCTCTACCAATAAGGATTCCACCTCCTCCCTAGCCCCCTCAGTGATGTCATCTCTCACATTCACTTGTACATTATTCTTGATATATAGGCATACCCCTCCCCCTTCTTTACCCTCTCTATCCCTGCGATAAAGGGTATACCCTTGAATGGTTGCCAGCCAATCATGAGAGCTGTTGAACCAAGTCTCTGAAATTCCCACAAAATTCAACATGAGTAAGTGAAGTTAAGAAAAGTTTAGCCATATAATTAGAATAAATATGGAGTTGACCTCATCTTCTACGTACAAACATAAAGCGGACCTTCACTTCTTTATCTAATACTGCTCTGTCCCCTTTCAAAACTATTGCAAATATATATATATATATATATATATATAACCCCCAATTGTGTGTGTGTGTATGTATGTATGTATATATATATATATATATATATATATATATATATATATACACACACACTATAAGGGGGTTAATTTACACCGTGAAGCAGTAAAAGTAATAATATATATTACTTATATCATATCTATAACACCCAGAAGTAGGATATATGGGTAGTTTAACTAGGAGTCCGACAAGAAATGTGGAAGGGAGATATAAATCTTTTATATTAAAGTAGTACTAAAAGCTGAGACTTCTTTTTCATGGATATGATTATTTTAAATATAATGCACAATACTGGTAAAATTTTACATTAAATGTAATTGTAATGCCTTATATTACCTCCAGTCTATCAGCCTCCACCTTCTCTGGGTTCGGATGCTGATCTTCCCTGTACAGAGTCTTGCCTCATGCACACTGGACATTAAAATAACGTTATAAAAATGCCAGTAGCTTTGCAGTGAGTTTTTCAATGTCTTTGCAATAGAGTTTTTTAGCATTTTTCCGCGCTAGCATTTTTTTCCCCAATGGATCAAAAACGTTAAACGCTGGTGAGCCGCATTTTTGAGTGCATATGAGTTTTTTGACGTTAGAGCGTTTTTACAGCCAAAAACTGCTGATAACAGCCTATGTGTGCATGGACACATAGGATAACATGATGGGGTGTTTATTTACTATTGAAAAAAACATCTGAAGCCAAAAACGGCATCTGTAAAAACGTCCAGTGTGCAAACAAAGTGATTTTTTTTTTTTTAAACAACAAATATGTTATACTTACCGGCTCTGTGTAATGGTTTTTGCACAGAGCAGTCCTGATTCTCCTCTTCTGGGGTCCCCCACTAACACTTCTGGCTCCTCCTGCATTCAGCGTGTCCCAATAGCAATCTGAAAGTATAGTATAGAGTGCCCCTATAGCAGTGAATGGCGAACCTTGGCACCCCAGATGTTTTGGGACTACATTTCCCATGATGCTCATGCACTCTGCAGTGTAGCTGAGCATCATGGGAAATGTAGTTCCAAAACATCTGGGGTGCCAAGGTTCGCCATCACTTCCCTATAGCAAGGTAAAAAAAAAACTTCTGCCTTTAGAACCACTCGGTTCCTGCCAGGACTACATGTCCCATGATGCATTTCTCCTCACACATTCACATTCACAAGTTCTCAAGCACTTGCTGACATGTATGTGTGCTGCACTGTGTCTTCTGACATGTATGGACGGTGTACTGAGCTGTATGTGTGCTGCACTGTGTCTTCTCACATGTATGGACGGTGTACTGAGCTGTATGTGTGCTGCACTGTCTTCTGACATGTATGGATGGTGTACTGAGCTGTATGTGTGCTGCACTGTCTTCTGACATGTATGGACGGTGTACTGAGCTGTATGTGCACTTCACTGTATTTCCTGATATGAAAACAAATAATGCATTCTGTATGCAGGCCAACTAATCGATTATGAAAATAGTTGACAACTCTTTTCATAATTGATTAGTTGTCGATTAATCAATTAGTTGTTTTCGGCCCTAATCCTAAGCAAACCTGGGTGGCCATACAAGGAGGCACAACCTGACACCACCAGGTATGACACTCTGCCAGTTTAGCTATAAAAAAGTTTACCTATATAGAGGAAAGTGTGTGCGCAGAAATCTTCTGCGCACAGGTTTTCACGCCTGATTACTTCTTGTTCTCCTTGAGGTCAACTGAAACTTTTGCTAGAACAATAGACTTGAGATCAATGCTCCTTTATTATCTATGACCAGGTCTATACTGTAGTGTTAAATAATAGGATTTATTAGGATGGCATGTCCAGTACACATTCACGTGGGCTTGGTAAGTCTGTGTTCTGGTCCAAACTTTTAAACAAATATGTTCACTCTTTGTTTTACAAATGAGCATTTAGTACATGACAGTGGATTCTTGGATCACTTGGGGTCTGCTAAAGAGATAGTTTTGCAAACACTACTTTGGAGATCCCTTCGTCTCATTGAAAGGGATCCCTCATCCTATAGAAGGGATGAGTCATTCACTTCTATATGTGGAAGTTACAGCTATATACCGTAACCTGTAAAGAAAGGTCCACAAGCTGTTTATAGATATAGATGTGAAAAGGTGTCGAGTGCTCCACCTGCTGGCTTGAAAAAAAAAACAGTATATTAAACTATATCATAAGTTGTATTCACTGAACTATGTGTACGTATGTATGTGTGTGTATATGTATATGTATATATATTATATCTATTTATACAGGTGCATCTCATAAAATTGGAATATTATCAAAAATTTAAAGCGGAGTTCCAGTCCCCCAACATTTTTTTTTTAAAGACTGCTCTGTAATTGTCAAAAAATTTATTTTGCTAACATGTCATATTTATTGCGCTTTTACTTTCTTGAAAAATAGTTTGTTACTCACAGATCTCGGAAACAGGCAGGTTCCATTTTAGCTGTGGGCATCTGAAGCCCTCCTGTGTTAATTTCCTGGACTTCTGTGCATGCGCAGTAATGCCTCAGTGAGGCCGTCCTTCTTACTGACACGTTGCTATAGCAATGTTGGCGTTGGCCTGTTGTAGCAAGTTCTGTCAAGCCCCGTAATCGCCTAGGCGGGGACGGGCGGAAGTCAAGAAGAAATAAAAGAAAAAATGTATTTCTAAGCAGTAAAAATAAAAAAAATAAATGACATTGTGAAAAGGATGAGCTAAGGAGATGGAATACAGAGAAAGTTCAGATAATGGGTGGAACTCCGCTTTAATTTATTTCAGTAAGTATTTCCTCTTGACAATACCCCACAGATTCTCTATGGGGTTTAGGTCAGACGAGTTTGCAGGTCAATCAAGCACAGCGATACCATAATCATTAAACCAGGTATTGGTACTTTTGGCAGTGTGGGCAGGTGCCAAGTCCTGCTGGAAAATGAAATCAGCATCTCCATAAAGCTGGTCTGCAGAGGGAAGCATGAAGTACTCCAGAATTTCCAGGTAGAGGGCTGCGCTGACCTTGGATTCGATAAAACACCGTGGACCAACACCAGCAGATGACATGGCTCCCCAAATCATCACGGGAAGCCGAAGCAAGTTTAAATGAGCCCTAAGGGTGTCCATGTGCCCTACCCCTCTCTCCCACATTTTTGCTGTTGTGAGAAATAAACTTCTCTTTGTTCAAGCATAAAAGTGACTGGCGCCCATCTTTCTACCTTGTACTGCATCCACCATGCCTAGTAACCTGCACCCTGAGGGGGAATGTTAGCCCTCCCTGTCTCTGGGGGTCACCACCAGGCCCCTGGAGGGTGTGTGTGTGTGTGGGGGGGGGGGAATACATTTGAATACAGTGTTGGATGATTAAAGAGGAAGTAAACCCTTGCTAAAAAAAAATTCTCCCTCCCCTGCAAAGTATAGACATAGTGGGGGTCATTTACTATAACTCCAGGAAGTACTGGGCACTATGGCAAATAATAGAGCCCATTTTAGCCAAATGGAAACAAAACGGCGAATTTGCGCATGAAAATCAGCGATATAAGTGGAGAACAAACGTTTGTAAATTCTAAATTGCCGCTAATTAGCGCTTCCGCGTATATACAAATGCCAATTCTTATCAAGTTGTTATATAGCACTGTACTGTAGCCATGATCCATGTATGTGAAAGAAACATTTTTTATCAGAGATGTGCTCTAGTTCCCGTGCATCTATTGATTTATATTGCAATTAGTATTCCTAGTTTTTTTTTCCTTCTTTTGGTAAGAAATGCAGTTCTGCATGATTATTACATAGTAATGTCTGCTATTCTGTAAAGTTACATGTATTAATCATTTAGGTTACCTATTTGTTGTATGTTGTTTTTTTCATGTTTTTGATTTATTATTTATTAATTTAGTTGACTATAAAGCAGTAATTATTTATGTTCATTCTTTAATAATACTATACTATACTAATACTACACTGCAGGTCTTGTACTTAGCACAATGGCTTAGTGGTCTGCTTGGATATCTCCACACCACTCCTGGTATGAGTTCAAACAACAGCCAACCTACCATCCACCAGCTGTGTTTATTTTTTCAGTGCACAAGTGAATTAAAATAAACAAACAAAGAAATGTAAACTGCCCTTTAGCTAGTGTGTGGTGTTTGGAATGTCACATCATAATATAATTGAATACTTACATACCATTGCATGCATTTAAAGAGTTAATACAATAAAAACTTTCACATTAAACTGCATTGGCTACTTGGCAATCACCTATTTTCAGTAAATATATATACACATATATTTGTGTTGCTTTGGCTAATTGGCATTCTCCTTTTCCCACCAATACAATCTTTTAGGATTTTTCTGTGGGATTTGAACCCATGAGTCTTTCAATACCTGAATGTTTGAAAGGTAGAGGTGCTAACCACTAGCCTATTGGGCTGAGCACAATTATACATACAAAATACTTTTACTAGTGTTTGATGTGTTATATACTATATAATAAAGTTTATCAAATGTAAACTGCTTGTTAGCTAGTGTGTGGTGTTTGGAGATTCACACCATAATATTAGTGAATACTTACATACCATTGCAAGCATTTGAAGAGTTAATACAATAATATCAACCACATTAAAGTGTATTGGCTACTTGGCATTCACTGTATGCTGCTTTTGCTAATTGGCTAAGAGTAATTCTCCTTTTCTCCACCAATAGTAATCTTTTAGGATCCTTCTGTGGGATTTGAACCCATGAGTCTATCAATATCTGAATTTTTGAAGGTAGAGGTGCTAACTGCTAGCCTATTGGGCTGAGCACAATTATATATACAAAATACTTTTACTAGTGTTTGATGGTTTATATACCATATAATAAAGTTTATCAAATGTAAACTGCTTGTTAACTAGTGTATGGTGTTTTGGTGATTCACACCATAATATTAGTGAAGACTTATTTATTTTTATTTAAGGTACTTCTATAGTGCCGTCAATTTACGCAGTGCTTTACATATGCATTATACACTAATATGAGCCCCTACCCTCAAGGAGCTTACAATCTAAGGTCCCTAAATCACATTCATATACTAGGGCCAATTTAGACAGAAGCCAATTAACCTACCAGCATGTCTTTGGAGTGTGGGAGGAAACCAGAATACCCGGAGGAAACCCACGCAGGCACAGGGAGAACATGCAAACTCCAGGCAGGTAGTCTTGTGGTGTGGTTGGGAATACGAACCAGCGACCCTTTTTACTGCTAGGTAGGGATGAGCAGACCCCCCCCATTCGGTTCGCACCAGAACATGTGAACAGGAAAAAAGTTTGTAGGAGCACGCGAACACCGTTAAAGTCTATGGGGGTCATTTACTATAGCGCCAGGAAGTACTGGGCACTATGGCAAATAATAGCTCCCATTTTAGCCAAATAAAATTTCAACAGGTGAATGTGCGAATGAAAAACTAGCGTTATTGGTGAGAAACACATGTTAGTAAATTCTAAGCTGGCGCTAATTAGCGCTTCCGCGTATATGCAAATGCCAATTCCTACCAAGTTGTTATATAGTACTGCACTGTAATCATGATCCATGTATGTGAAAGAAACATTTTTATGTGAGATGTGCTCTACCTCCTGTGCATCTATTGATGGATGTTGCAATTAGTATTCCTAGTTTTTTCCTTCTTTTGCTAACTAATGCAGTTATGAATGATCATTACATAGTAATGTCTGCTATTCTGTAAAGTTACATGTATTAAACATTTAGGTTACCTATTTGTTGTATGTTGTTTTTTATTTTTTAATTTAGGTGACTATAAAGCGGTAATTATTTATATTCATTCTTTAATCATACTACACTATTATGCAGGTCTCATACTTAGCACAATGGCTTAGTAGTCTGCTCAGATGTCTCCACAGCACTCATGGTACAAGTTCAAATACCAGCCAACCTACCATCCCCCAGCTGTGTTTATTTTTTCAGTGCACAAGCAAATTAAAATGAACAAACAAAAAAATGTAATCTGCCCATTAGTTAGTGTGTGGTGTTTGGAATTTCACACCATAATAGTATTGAATACTTACATATCATTGCATGCATTTGAAGAGTTAATATAATAGAATCAGCCAAATTTAAAGTGCATTGGCTAATTGGCATTCACCTATTTTCAGCATATGCTGCTTTGGCTAATTGGCTAATAGTCATTTGCTTTTTTTTCACCAATTCAATCTTTTAGTATTTCTCTGTGGGATTTGAACCCATGAGTTCTTCAAGGTAGAAGTGCTGACCGCTAGCCTATTGGGTGTAGCACAGTCATACATAGAAAATACATAGAAAATACATAGAAAATACATTCACTAGTGTTTGATGTTTCTTCTGCCCGAGCTGTCTCTCCTGCTGCCACCATCTTCTCCTGCTGATGTGTTCTTCAGCGCAGCCGGTTACCCACTAATAAAAAAAAAGCCGCTCTTCTTGTGGCGGTCTTCTGTGGCCATCCGATAATGTCACCTGGAGAGTCCGCTCCGTGGCTATGTAAGAGATGCCACACAGCGGGTGACAACACAGCGGAGGAAGACCACCATGGAAGAAGAGCAGCTTTTTTTTATTAGCGGGTAACCAGCGGTGTGGAAGAACACAGCAGATGGCGGCGGCAGGAGAGACGGCTCTGGGAGAATACAGCTCGGGAAGAAGATGGAGGAGGGAGAGACAGCGTCTGGAGAAGATGGCTCAGGGAAGAAGACAGCTCGGAGCTATTCTACAATAAAGGACTTGTCAAAAACCGGCTATTAATTTTTTTACATTTCACTGCTTTTTTTGGTGAATGGGTAGGGGTAAAATGTACCCCATACCTATTCACATAGGGGGCAGGATCTGGGAGCCCCCTTGTTAAAGGGGGCTTCCAGATTCTGATAAACCCCCTGCCTGCAGACTGACAACCACCGACCAGTGTTGTCGGGAAGAGGCTCTTGTCCCCATCAACATGGGGAAAAGGTGCTTTGGGGCATGTGGCCTGGTAAGGTTCAGAAGGGGAGGGTGCTCACTCGTCCCCCCCTATCCTGACCTCCAGGCTTCATGCTTGGATAAGGGTCTGGTATGGATTTTGGGGGCCCCACATCAAATTTATTTTACATTTTGGTGTGGGGTTCCCCTTAAAGTCCATACCGAAGGGGACCCTACGACATTTTTTTCCTTGAATTTTGGAATTCCATACCATATTATTGAATAAGTACATACCATTGCATGCATTTGAAGAGTTAAAATATGGAATAAAGCAAGCTGATGTGCTTTGGCTAATTATGCTTCTGAGTACAATGCACACTTCTAGGAGGTGATGCTGTCAGTGGGATTTGAATTCATGGTTTGAACTTTTGGGGGCAGCAGGGTATACCGCTATGCTACAGAGCTGAGCACTTACCTACAGAGAAAATACATTTACTAATGTTTGATTCAATACAATAATGTTTTGCATTTCAGTATTTTTTGCATTTTAATATTATAGTAACAACCATGCTCGTGCCGATGTGGCATTGGCTAATAGGCATTTGCCTCTTTTCAGCATATGCTGCTGAGTACAATGCAAGCTTTCAGTAGGTGATACCATCTGTGTGATTTTCAGCCATTTGAGCACAATTATATTGAGAACATATGTTTACTAGTGTTTGATGGCGGGACTACTTTATATTCTAGGTATAAAATAGTACTCAGCACAGTGACTTAGGCACCTTTCACACTTGTGCAAGCTGAAAGTTGCGAGATTTTAATGCGACTTTAAGCAATGCCTGTGTAATCTTGAGGTCTATGGACACAGGAGTCGCAGGGAAAGACACGCAACTTTCCCATAATTTTGCATCAGCAATTTTGCCGCAATTCCAGGGAATGCCTGTGTGAACTTGAGGTCTATGGACCTCAACTCGCATCAAAGTCAGACCAAAGTAGTACAGGGACTACGTTGAAGTCAGTGTTACTTGAAGTCGCACAGATATGAATGGTACACATTAAAAATCATGGGGTATGACTTGTCATACGACTCTGATGTCCAAAGTCGCACAAGTGTGACTCAGCCCGACTTTGTCAGCGATTTCAGAGACATCAGTGCACTTTCCTGCACAGATGTCTAGTGAAATCACATAGGACGCAACTGTTCTCCTTTAAGAAGGTGTCCTCTGCCTACCTACTTTTGCTAATAGGTGTCCCTTATACCCATCTCAAAAAGTTGGGAGGTAAGAAATCGCCCCCTGAAGTCGCCCAAAGTAGTGCAGGAACTACTTTTGGGAATCGTTGTGGCGTCGCACCAATTCGGACAGTTCCATTGCCATCAATAGGCGCCGATTTGGCCTACAATTTGACATGTCAATTCAGACCTATGTGAACATGGGTGAAGTTGCATAGATATTAGAGCTGCACAGTTCTGGCCAAAATGAGAATCACAATTTTTTTGCTTAGAATAAAAAGATCATGATTCTCGCGACGTAAAATCTTTCACATTATCCCACAAAAAATTGGGCTAACTTTTCTTTTTCTTTTTTTTTTAATTCATTAAAGTACTTTTTTCCAAAAAAAAATTGCATTTGAAAGGCACAAATACAGTGTGACATAAAATATTGTAACAACCACCATTTTATTCTCTAGGGTCTCTACTAAAAAAATATATATAATGTTGGGGGGTTTTAAGTAATTTTCTAGCAAAAAAAAATGATTTTAACCTGAAACCAACAAATGTCAGAAAAATGTTTAGTGTTTAAGTAGTTAAACTTTCCTCACTTACACAGAATTCTATTTAATTGACAAATTGTTACAAGGTTTCTAGTAAAACTGATAAAGAATGTTCTATTTCTTGGCAGACTTCCTGGTTTTTCGACTGTGGCTTCAGAAGAGCAGAGAGAGTTCTTTGCATAGCAAGAATCGTGAAACTCTTTTTTTCAAGATCGTAAAGGGGAAAAAAATCACGATGACGATAAATCATGCAGCTCTAATAAATATGCATGGAAATCAAGGGGGACAACTTTTCATGTGACTCGGAGGTCCAAAGCTCCATGAAAAGTCACCCAAGTGTGAAAGTAACCTAATGCGATTAATTGATAACACCTTTGAATAAGACCCCATTTGCACTTGTGCGACCTTAAAATTGCACAGCTTTTTCATGACTTGAAGCAATGTCTGTGTAATCTTGTGGTGTATGGACCTCAAATTGCATCAAAGTCAAACCAAGGTAGTGCAGGGACGAATTTGCTACACCTTCAGGATGCACAAGTGACAATAGGGCTAAATTCAAAGGTGTTATCCTTGAATCTCATTCACACTGCTGCGACCTGAAAGTCACACTATTTTGCTGCCACTTTGCCGCTGCAACTTGGCCCCAACTTCTGGGAATGCCTGTGTAATATTGTACCCGATATACCTCAAGTCACACCAAAGTAGTACAGGGACTACTTTGAAGTTGGTGCGACTTAAAGTAGCACAGATATGAATGGTTGTCATTGAGAATCATGGGGTACAACTTGTCATGCAACTCAGAGGTCCAAATTTGCTGGAAAATTCACCCAGCTGTGAAACAAGTCATATATATTTTAATAAAAGGAGCTCTCATTTATACTTGCATAGTCCTTACTGATTTACATCAGCAGAAGAAATGCAGGAAGTGATGTGTGCACATGGGACAGAAGCAAATGTGTGGTGATGCCAAACAAATCAATGAACCCCCCCACCCCAAATCTAACTACCACATCCACCCCCGCATTGATTAAGTACAAGTACATATCCTACACTTACCCGGCCAATGAGCAGCACCTCATCTCTCCTAAAGAGACCTTGCCATGTCCACCTAGATGGAGATCCTGACCAGCACAGGAACTTCCGGGTGCATACAATGACTAATTTCCAGGTCAGAAAGTGAAACCACGCTTTTGATTGCAGCTGCGAATATTTGATCTCAACCATGATTAGTATTTTTTATTTTCAGATATGCAAATCTGTATTTCTACATATATTTGAAGGTAAACTTAAGGGAGTTTGATAAGAAATGGTGTCCCTGGGTTAGCAGCAGGTGAATTACAAAGGCAAAAGGCCCAGTTTGAGCCCTGGTTCACACTGACAGCAGGAGGAAAGCGTTCAGCTGAACTCACATAATTTCATTCCTACATGTCAGTCCCGACTGTAGGGGCAACATCAGAGACATCGGTGCAGGTTTCTGCACCAATATCAATACCAATTAGAACAGTGCAATTGCCACAGATTTGACATGTCACACCAATGTGAACCAGAGCTGACACATTCAAACACTGCCTATCCACCAGCTGAATTCATTACCTGCAATTCTCCACAGCTGTTAATGATAACGGTGGAATCTTTATATATAACTTGCAGTTGTGCAGAAGCCTAGGTTTACATTGGAGCGATTGGTCACGCGATTTGAGAGATCAAATCGCATGACTATTGGCAATGGCACTGTTCCAATCGATGCAACATTTTTTGTGGCACCGCATCAATTTGCTAAAGTAGTTCCTGCACTACTTTTGCCGATTTCAGGTGCGACTTCAATAGACATTTGTGTATGAAGCCACCAGAAATCACTCTGACCTTGCTACTTTGAAATCGTGCTACTTCAAGTGAAGTAACGCAATTTCAAAGTAGCATGTGAACCAGGGCAAAGAGATTAGTTTTTTGGTGCACAAATACATATTGAAATAAAATATAAAAGAGATATTGCACTTTCCCAAAACCACCACCCACAAAAACTAAAGAGAAAGAAAAGTAGAAGGAAAAAACACACACACAAAGCTCAATGTACTTTTATTTTACCAGCAGAAAAAAAATAAATTTACATTTACTAGCTTCAAAAAAATTTGGACAGGATATATGGTGCTACATTTAGCAATGGAATTTTAAGGGCCCTGCTCATAGGAGCTTACAATCTAAAATTAGACAAAACCTTAGAGTGGACACAGCTTTAATTTCAGTGTATAGCGGGCAACACATCACATTATCTGCAAGATTATAGAAACATACTTAACAGTCATTCTTACAAAGCATTCCAACATAATATTGCAAAAGACTTATTCAAAACACCCACCACCAGCCCACAATCCACACATACATACATACATTGATGACCATGTTCTGCTGGAAGCTGCATTTCGGTGTACACGATTAAACGAGATCAAAAATAGTAGGTCAGCAGATGCTTCCAAACGATGTTTGCATGATCAGACAGGAACAATACACACACAACATTGACAGCATGGCCACATAAACCCACTTTTGATTGAAAAAATGCACAAGAATTTTATCAAATCTCCCAATATCATTCCTTCTCCCTCACAACAAAAAAACTGACTTTCTCAGGCCAAACGAACCCCCTACTGCAGGCCTTAATATAAGAGAGGTATTGTTAGCACACTGACACACCCAATAGAAGTACACGCCCACCAGTATCTTTCAATCTGTCTCTTCATGTATGTCTAAAGTGATTGCACCTGATGGGCTGGAACACATAATAGTATTTGCAACTGTGTTAGCCTTGGCTATGTGCATCAAATCTCCAACTACAGGCCAAAGATCAAAGTCCATTTGCAGCCACATAAACAAAGCAACAGTTTTCTAAGCATATGTACCCGTGCAGTGTAAACCCTAAGGCTGGGTTCACACTGGTCCGACAAACGCTCCGACATTGGGAGCTCATGTCGCATGACGTGTGAAATTTAATGTTTCCCTATGGGAGCCGTCCTAACTGGTCCGACACAAGTCGTTCCGAATTTAGAAATGCTCCCTGTACTACTTTGGTCCGACTTTGATCCTACTTCAGCCTATTGACTATCATTGAAGTCGGATCAAAGTCGGATTGCCGTCTCGCATGATCCGACTTCGGCACGCGACTTGTGCTCAGATCATCTTGAGGGGGAACTCCGCGCCAAATTTTAGATAAAAATCCGGCATGGGTTCCCCCTCCAAGAGCATACCAGGCCCTTGGGTCTGGTATGGAACTTGAGGGGAACCCCCTACGCCGAAAAAGCGGCGTGGGGGGTCCCCCAATCCAAACCAGACCCTTATCCGAGCACGCAGCCCGGCCGGACAGGAATGGGGGTGGGGACGAGCGAGCGCCCCCCCCCTCCTGAACCGTACCAGGCCGCATGCCCTCAACATGGGGGGTTGTTGCCTTGGGGGAGGGGGGCGCGCTGCGGCCCCCCACCCCAAAGCACCTTGTCCCCATGTCGATGAGGACAAGGGCCTCTTCCCGACAACCCTGGCCGTTGGTTGTCGGGGTCTGCGGGCGGGGGGCTTATCGGAATCCGGGAGCCCCCTTTAATAAGGGAGCCCCCAGATCCCGGCCCCCCACCCTATGTGAATGAGTATGGGGTACAGCGTACCCCTACCCATTCACCTAGGAAAAAAGTGTCAATTTAAAAAAAAACACTACACAGATTTTTAAAGCATTTTATTAGACAGCTCCGGGGGTCTTCTTCCGACTTCGGGGGTCTCTCCGGTTCTTCTCCACGCTCTCCGGATCTTCTGCCGGGCTCCTCCGCTCTCTTCTGCTCTTTTGCCGCTCTTTTGCTAAAGCGGAGGAGCCTGGTCTTCAATCTTCTGCCTTCTGCCTTCTGCCCTCTTCTCCTGATGTTGACACGACGCTCTCTGGGGCTAGAATGCTCTCTGTGCGCTCTGCTCTGACTTATATAGGCGGTGACCCTGCCCCCTTATGCCGTCACAGTCCCTGGGCATGCTGGGACTATGACGGCATAAGGGGGCGTGGTCATCGGGTGATGACCACGCCCCCTAAAACGTCACAGTCCCAGCATGCCCAGGGACTGTGACGGCATAAGGGGGCGGGGTCACCGCCTATATAAGTCAGAGCAGAGCGCACAGAGAGCATTCTAGCCCCAGAGAGCGTCGTGTCAACATCAGGAGAAGAGGGCAGAAGGCAGAAGGCAGAAGATTGAAGACCAGGCTCCTCCGCTTTAGCAAAAGAGCGGCAAAAGAGCAGAAGAGAGCGGAGGAGCCCGGCAGAAGATCCGGAGAGCGTGGAGAAGAACCGGAGAGACCCCCGAAGTCGGAAGAAGACCCCCGGAGCTGTCTAATAAAATGCTTTAAAAATCTGTGTAGTGTTTTTTTTTAAATTGACACTTTTTTCCTAGGTAAATGGGTAGGGGTACGCTGTACCCCATACTCATTCACATAGGGTGGGGGGCCGGGATCTGGGGGCTCCCTTATTAAAGGGGGCTCCCGGTTTCCGATAAGCCCCCCGCCCGCAGACCCCGACAACCAACGGCCAGGGTTGTCGGGAAGAGGCCCTTGTCCTCATCAACATGGGGACAAGGTGCTTTGGGGTGGGGGGGCCGCAGCGCGCCCCCCTCCCCCAAGGCACGACCCCCCATGTTGAGGGCATGCGGCCTGGTACGGTTCAGGAGGGGGGGGGGCGCTCGCTCGTCCCCACCCCCATTCCTGTCCGGCCGGGCTGCGTGCTCGGATAAGGGTCTGGTATGGATTGGGGGCGACCCCCCACGCCGTTTTTTCGGCGTAGGGGGTTCCCCTCAAGGTCCATACCAGACCCAAGGGCCTGGTATGCCTCTGGAGGGGGAACCCATGCCGGTTTTTTATTTAAAATTTGGCGCGGAGTTCCCCCCTAAAGATTCATACCAAACACAGTGCCGGCATTGGCGGGGATCCAAGTCGGATCCCCGTTCATTGAAAGTCGGACACATGCCGGCTTCATGTCGCAGGGCAAAGTCGGATCCAAAGTAGGACGGCTGTCGTGTCGCACCAGTGTGAACCCAGCCTAAAATTTGAAATGTCCAAGTCCCTGGGCATGATTAGTGCTAATAAACATTAACATCAGTCCCTGGCTGCAATGAGCTTCCAATATAAAGTCCAAAATTAACTTTCTTACATTAGAACCTATTTCGACAGGAGACAAATAAAATACCAGCATGTCTTTGGATTGTGGTGAGAAACCCACACAGGGAGAACATATAAACTTCAACACAAGCATTAGCATGTTGGGGAATTGAACCAACATCCCAGGTGCTGCTAAGACAGAACTGCTACCCACTTAGCCACCAGGCAGCCCCAAGCATGGTCTCTGCATCTCTGTGGTGTGAACCAGCCCTAAGTCCATAGCCATGGTCAGTGTCACAAGCAATATACAGTATATTGGCGTAAGTATTGGGATGCCTGCCTTTAAACACACATGAACTGTAATGGCATCCCAGTATTAGTATTGGGTTCAAAACTCATTTGGCCCCCCCTTTGCAGCTATAACAGCTTCAACTCTTCTTGTCCACAAGGTTTAGGAGTGTGTCTATGGGAATGTTTGACCATTCTTCCAAGTGCATTTGTGAGGTCAGGCACTGATGTTGGACGAGATGGCCTGACCTACAGTCTCCTCTCTAATTTATCCCCAAGGTTTTCTGTTGTGTTGAGGTCAGGACTCTGTGCAGGCCAGTCAAGTTCCTCCACCCCAAAATCACTCATCCATGTCTTTATGGACCTTGCTTTGTGCACTGGTCCAAATGATTTGGTGGAGGGGGATTATGGTGCGGGGTTGTTTTTCAGGGGTTGGGCTTGGCCTCTTAGTTTCAGATAAGGGAACTCTTAAGGCGTCAGCATACCAAGACATTTTGGACAATTTCATGCTCCCAACTTTGTGGGGACAGTTTGGGGAAAGCCCCTTCCTGTTCCAACATGACTGCACACCAGTACACAAAGCAAGGTCCATAAAGACATGGATGAGCAAGTTTGGGGTGGAGAAACTTGACTGGCCTGCACAGAGTCCTGGCCTCAACCCGATAGAACACCCTTTGGCTGAATTAGAGTAGAGACTGCAAGCCAGGCCTTCTCATCCAACATCAGTGCCTGGCCTCACAAATGCACTTCTGGAAGAATGATCAAACATTCCCATAGGCAGACTAAACCTGGGCCAAATCAAATTTTAACCCTACGGACTAAGACTGGGCTGCCATTAAAGTTCATGTATGTGTAAAGGCAGGCGTCGCAATACTTTTGGCTATATAGTGTATCTGGAAAAGACTTACAATGGTGGTGGAACCCTCCTACACATAACTACTACAATTAGACATAGCTATAGGACCTAGGAGATGAGACAACTTCTCTACATGAAGTAACATGGTTGGGATTTGAACCCAGACCCTCAGAGGTACTAAGCAGAAGTTCTAACCTCTAAGCCACGGAGCTGCCACGTGTGAGAACCTCCTACACATAACTACACATAAATACACATAAAAACACATAAATACTGCATTTCTATGGACATACAGGTGATGGAATTACATTACTCAAGAGTTATTCTTCTTGATTTATTCTGTGATATTTGGTGTTTTTTTGTGGGTGAGAGTAGAATATTACCCTCAAATTTTTGGGAATTACATTTTGATTTCTGATGTTGGTACACATATCACATTTTTTGGGCTCAAATTATGAATATTTGGAAATAATAAAAAGCACAAAAAATTGTGATTCATTTTAAATTTTCATCAGCAATGGTATTGTTTGTGGATTATAAAGACTCCTGTGTGAGTTTAGGTTAAAGATTGTTGTGAGATGAAGAGTAACAAGAGAAAGTGACAGAGAAAAATATATTTTACCAAAACATCAAAACATTCCACATTGTTGCATTCTTAAAATCAAAATATTTTAAGTAGAAGCAACAATGTTGCAAAGGAAAATTTATTTCACAGAATGATACATTTCATCTCAACATTAAAAGGTTTTTTTGTGAAAGTTAGAATTGTTCCATTAGAATCAATGACTGAAACTTCATTTGGACTAAATTAGAGCAGATTTTAACTCCGGGTAAAAAAGACACTTGAGTTAAAATGAGAGTTATTTTCAGGTCTGAGCATGCTCAGTTGTGTTGGCACAAAACGGGGAATTTTTCACTTTTCAGACTTTTAAAGATATTTCAGTGTAGAAATCACTTTTTCACACAGTTTAAAAGCAGATAATCTTTAAATAATATACCGAATATTTCAGTACCATTTAGGCAATTATATCATGCTCTAAACATTATTTCCATGTGCAATTCTCTAGGTTTTAGCAGAGTAAGGGTTTGGGCGCTATTTAGTTTCAGGGAGCTATAGTAAATTCGATTTTGGGAGTATTTTCTCACCAGCGCTATAGTGAATACCGTTTTAGCGCGAATTAGCGCCATAGCGCTATAGTAAATGACCCCCAGTGTGTTAGCACATCACATGTACTAGCACATTATGTGACACTTACCTGCAAACAAAGCCTGCGCCGTCCCCGCTGCAGCCTGCATCCATCTTCGCCCCTCTTCCTTCTGGGGCCACAGACTCCGGCTCTGTGACTGGCGTCATTCCCGCACATGCCTGTTTATTCAGAGCACATGCGCCGATTAAATCATCGGAGCAGTATAGGCTAATTCTATGCTTACCTATAGGTACAAAGTGTAAAGGGAGGTTTACAACCTCTTTAAACCTGCATGTTTACTATCTGTGTCCAGTGTTTCCTGTTCCACATTCTGCCCTGTAGACTAAAGAGGAAATGAGGAAAATCTCTCCAAAGCCAGAGAAATTCTCTCTATGGGCTCTTTCAGACAGATGGTAATCATTACCACCCTCTAAAATGCAAACCACGCTGGATTGCTTTTCAGAGTAGCGCAGCAGTAGCTGGTATATGTTCAGGAGGTATTACCGACTCCTGGTTTTTTTTTGGGGGGGGGGGTTAATTACGTTGCAGGACCTCAGCACATCTGCGTGTCAAACTCAAAATGCTGCAGCCTGAGTTAAAGTTGCCATGGCCATGAAGCAAAGCATTGCAGCTGTGGCTTGTGTACAGCCCTGTTAAGATGTAATGTTAGAATAATAGCGGCCGAAGGGAAAAGTAAAAGTGTGTCTCAGCTGCTTGTTTTACTGCTCCTTTGCAGCCAATGTGATGGAGGCCTTTGAAAGCTATCACTGAAATTGTCCCCATTGGCAGATTTCCCCTCTATTTCAGTTCTAGTGACAAATCTGTGATTTTTTTCCCCTCACTTTCATTCCCTGTGACGATGGTCACTAGAACAAATAGACTTCATCTCCCTAGCAGAGAAACAGTAATTAACCACTTGACTTTCAGAAGGTTTTACCCCCTTCATGGCCAGGCCATTGTTCACTATTCAGCACTAAGCTACTTTAACTGGGAATTGTGTGGTCATGCAACACTGAAGTAAAAAATAAATAAAAAACAATATTTTCTAATTTCTGTTATAAAACATATCCGATGAAATCACATTTCTTCATAAATTTAGGCCAAAATGTATTCTGCTATATGTCTATGGGGACACTAGTATGGTTCAAAATCAAGGTGTGCCTAACAAGTATAATGTGTGCTGCTTTTACTAACAGATCTGTCGGCTTTTTCTCCCTGAACTCAGAGTTGATTTCAGGGAGAAGAAACAGATTGTAGTCTGTGTACAGAGTTCTGTGTGTTTGTCAACACAGAACCCTGTGATGTGATTGACCACAGCCGATCAGCAGGTTTCAGCCAAAATCATTGGCTGAAATCTGCTGAAAAACTTGTGCTGTGTCCAATCACAGGAGGGGGAGAGCACCTATGCGCTGCCAAACTAGGCAGTACACAACAACGTACGGGTACAATGCAGTGCCTGGCTGTTGCACGTTCACAGTATATCCACCGTGAGCAGACGGCAAGCAGTTAAAACCTGACAGGGTATCTAACCCCTTACTACTGTAGCACCCTCTACCATAGGTAGGTGCTAGAGTGAGGATTTTGTGAGGGAAACTGTCAGTGCAGGTACATTTGGGCAGGCCTATGCTTCAGGCTAGACCTGCTTGTTTTGATCTGAGGGGCAGGGAGTGGCTAGTGCAGAAGTGGGTGTGACTACCTGTGCTTTAGTTCTGAGGTGCCTCCCCTGCTTCCAGGAAGAATGATCTGGAAGAGGGGCAGGGCCTAGGACTGGAGTGGCAGGCAGCTCATGTGAGGACCTCTGACCAATCCCCAACTGGAATTGGCAGGCCTCCCATATAAGCTGGGGTAACAGCCCACTGGAGGAGGGGTTGTCTGCTGGGAGACATGGAGAATGGAGTACTAGGCAGCAGCCGGGGCCCCATCGCCATCTGGGGGGGGGGGGGGGGGGGGGTGCAAGGCTTAGTGGAGGAGCCCGGGAGGGCTGGGAGGGAGCTTCATCTTTATACAGTCATGGATGAAGTGTTCTGCAACAGAGGGGCTGGAGAAGCTGCCGGAACGTAGGTCCAGTTAAAGTTCTCCATCATGGACTCGGGGCAGAAGAAGGTCGGTGAGTGGACCACAGTGGAGTTCTGGATGAGGCATGCCGGGGGAGCTGGTTGCGATTCCAGAGGAGAGACTGTGGGGAGAGTGTCAAATTGCTGCGGCCTGAGCGCGCAGGATTTGCAGGCCGGACTAGCTGGGAGCAGTAGTCCACCAATCAGCACATGCTACTAAATTACTAGGCTGCCAGGGAGAGGTATGGCAGACCTCTGGCTGGCCTAGTAACAGTGCAACCAATTCTAGCCAGCAACTGAGACTGTTCAGAGTGGTCTCTTTTGTCAAAAGAGGATGATGTGACAGGAAGAGTAATGATCTACAGTGGAAGTTTGTGCAGGAGGGTGGAAGTCCTGGGAGCAACAGTCTGCAGGAGATACGCAGAGGAGGAGAATAGTCTGCATAGTGCTATGCAGGGGAAGTTCCTGTAGATATTATGTGTACATCAGTACTTCATGGCTCAACCTTTCGTTCTAATTCTTAAATATTATGGCAATGCAATTGTTCTATGGGCATCCCGTATTTCCTTTCCCTCAACCAAGTTATATTCCCCAATAAACAAAACAAAACAACGCAAATGACTGTTCATTGTCTCAGAAGTGATAGATGGAGGTCTGGCAGCAGGGTGACATGTTGGATGTTAGTTACTACTAGCAACCAAGCGCTATACTACCCTATCCATAATGCATATAAAGGTTTTGGCTTTAGATACACTAAAGACTTAAAGTAGAATTCCAGGTATGGTATATTTTGACATAGTTACATGGACCAATGTACACTCCTCACATTTGTGTAAATATTTTATTATATCTTTTCATGTGACAACACTGAAGAAATGACAGTTTGCTACAATGTAAAGTAGTGAGTGTACAGCTTGTATAACAGTGTAAATTTGCTGTTTCCTAAAAATAACTCAACACACAGCCATTAACCTCTAAACCACTGGCAACAAAAGTGAGTACACCCCTAAGTGAAAATGTCCAAATTGGGCCCAATTAGCCATTTTCCCTCTTCCCAGTGTCATGTGACACGTTAGTGTTACAAGGTCTCAGGTGTAAATGGGGAGCAGGTGTGTTAAATTTGGTGTTATCACTCTCACTCTCTCATACTGGTCACTGTAAGTTCAACATGGCATCTCATGGCAAAGAACTCTCTGAGGATCTGAAAAAAAGAATTATTGCTCTACATAAAGATGGCCTAGGCTATAAGAAGGTTGCCAAGACCCTGAAACTGAGCTGCGGCACGGTGGCCAAGACCATACAGCGGTTTAACAGGACAGGTTCCACTCAGAACAGGCCCTGCCATGGTCGACCAAAGAAGTTGAGTGCACATGCTCAGCGTCATATGCAGAGGTTGTTTTTGGGAAATAGATGTATGAGTGCTGCCAACATTGCTGCAGAGGTTGAAAGGGTGGGGGGTCAGCCTGTCAGTGCTCAGATCAGATCTGGGGAGCTACAGTCCATTAAGGGAACCATGAATGCCAACATGTACTGTGACATACTGAAGCAGAGCATGATCCCCTCCCTTCGGAGACTGGGCCCTGTGGGGCAGTATTCCAGCATGATAACGACCCAAAACACACCTCCAAGACGACCACTACCTTGCTAAAGAAGCTGAGGGTAAAGGTGATGGACTGGCCAAGCATGTCTCCAGAACTAAACCCTATTGAGCATCTGTGGGGCATCCTCAAACTCAAGGTGGGGGAGCGCAAGTTCTCTAACATCCACCAGCTCCGTAATGTTGTCATGGAGGAGTAGAAGAGGACTCCAGTGGCAACCTGTGAAGCTCTGGTGAACTCCATGCCCAAGATGGTTAAGGCAGTGCTGGAAAATATTGGTGGCCACACAAAATATTGACACTTTGTGCCCAATTTGGACATTTTCACTTAGGGGTGTACTTACTTTTGTTGCCAGCAGTTTAGACATTATTGGCTGTGTGTTGAGTTATTTTGAGGGGACAGCAAATTTACACTGTTATACAAGCTGTACACTCACTACTTTACATTGTATAGTGTCATTTCTTCAGCGTTGTCACATGAAAAGATATAATAAAACAATTACAATTACAAAAAAGTGAGGGGTGTACTCACTTTTGTGAGATACTGTGTGTGTGTATATATATATATATATATATATATATATATACACACACACACTATGCCTGGCCGATGCCTCCTAGAGGCTGCAAATCACTGAAGTAGACACACAACTACTCCAGTGATTTCCACTTGCTTCTGGGTCCTGTGCTAAGCAGCTGAACAATCTTAACATTGGTTGCTGAGCATAGGCACCGTGCAGGAGTCTCAAACTGGCAGCCCTCCAGCTTTTGCAAAACTACAAGTCCCACGAGGTATTGCAAGGCTGACAGCAGTGTTGCCAACCGTCAGCCAGTAAAAATGAGGAATTTTCTCCTGCCATAACAGGAAAAGGTTGCTTGGCTTGGAACTGCACATGTGCAGTTCCCGTCCAGAGCTGGCTGAGACCATCTGAGTGCCTGCTATAGTGTGATCGGGTAGGGGGCAGGTCTGGCGGAGGCGGTGCCTACGCGTGTCATGTGATGTCATGGCGCAAGGGAGCCGAGCAAAGTGGCCCGTAGCCTTATCTCTGGGTCTGCGGGATGGGAGCGAGGCAAGCTGGGAATGGAACTATCAGTGCCATTTGGATTGAACTGGACTGAAGGGACCACCTGGAGTGGAGAGAGACTGTCACTGTGACTCCGGAGGGGTCGTGACGGTGAGGTGTCATCATCTGTGCTGCTGCACACTGCTGTCAGTGTCACTGTGAGAGTCAATCTCATAGGTGTGCGCCACCCATTCTAATTTTCTGTTTGGAAGAGGTGGGGCAGTAACGTCCAATCAAAGAACCACACAGACTGATTAACCTACAACCAACAGGTCCTACAGTCATGACATAATGTAGTGGTTCCCAACCTTTTTTTCACTTGCATACCCCTTGGCAGCCATTTTTGGAAAATTGTTCCATTTATATAAGAAAAACAATGTTCAGTAATTGAAACTCTCAGGAGGAGGTGCTGTTCTCAGTGTCATCGCCTGTAGAGGGGTTGGCACAGATAGTACACAGTAATGTACACTGCTCTATACACGCTACAAATCCCATAGTCCATCTTGGGAGCAAGCATGAGACAGTGGTTACGTTCTTATATATAGTGGGACCATGGAGAATGAATGTGGCCTCCCTCTAACAGAGAGTCAGAACATAGCAGCTAAAAAAAATAAACAAAAAAAATAAGTGATTTTGAGGAGACTGAGAGCAACAGAAGGCACTTTTTAATTAAAGTTGAACTCTGGAATAAGCAAATATTGTCCAAATACAGGAGTCTTGTGCATTCATCCTTGAATCTTGGTATACCTTGTGTATTTCTTCCAAATCTGTGCAGTAATCCAGTGTGAAACTTTGCCTCTATGTAAGAGCTTCCTGTAATAAAGACCGGTCACTGCTGCTCTCTCTACTTGTGCTGAGTGAGTGGCCTTGCCTCCGCCCCCTTCTGTAGTTTTCTGCAGGCAGCCTGCAGTGGGTGGATCCTGCTGGGCCCCTCCCACAGCTCTGTTCCCTGCACAAGCTAAGTACAGCACAGTGATTATATCACCGCTACTTTTATGAGTTAATATCTGGGTTTGTAAATACATTAGCCACACAGAAAAGTGGATTTATATCCTTTGTGGCTATATGAAATATATTGAAAAATGTTGTGCCTGGAGCTCAGATTTAGGAATACATACTTGAATATATATATTTTTCAATTACTAGACTAGAGTTTAGTGTCACTTGAAGTATTTTACATGCTTACTTGCATTATTTTTCCTTTACATATACTATTTTTATTGACCTGCAATGTATCTTTAAACTTACTGGAAAAAGTGAAAAGTCAATTGACTAGCACAGTGGTGTCCAAACTGCGGCCCGGGGGCCAGATTTGATGCCTTGCTTGCCTTTATCCGGCCCTTGGAGCTCCATTCCATCCACCGACACCAATAATGGGACACTTTTCCTCCCACTGACATCAATGATGGGGCACTATTCATCCCACTGATACCAATGATGGGGCATTGTTTACTCCTATTGACAGTGGGGCATTTTCTGCTCCCACTGGCCACGGTGTGGCCCCCTCAAAGTCTAAAGGACCGAAAACTGGTATTTTCGTTAAAAATATTTGAGACCTCTGGCCTAGCACAAACCCCTCCCTCCATGAACATCAGAGCCCTCACCTCTTCTGGGAATGCCTAATTACTCTCTGTGCTGGCCCAGCTCCTCTGCCCCTCCTTTTATATCTTTTTTATGTAGCTGCCTGGGAGAAGCAAAGAGCAATACTGAGTGCCATTGAGTGACCGCTCTGAGTCTGCTGGGACTACTGATATTACATACAAGATAACGGTGCCCAGGAGAGGTTTTGGGGCTTTTGGGTGTCTTCACAATAGAGATCTTTACAGGTAAACAATATGAATAAAATGTGTTAGATGCAGATGTAATCTTATGGGAAGATTGCTGCTGAAGCGAATGGCCTGGTGACAGGATCTCTGTAAGTCATGCGGTAACGTGTTGTGTTCAGGCATTCAATTTGGATGGGCTGCCAACATACCAGAATGGATTAAGGGCTCATTCACACAGACTTTGTCTCTGAAGAGCAATGCGCGTTCGGATTGCTCTTCAGACAGCATTTGACAGGCGGCGAGGAGGTGTTGTATCGCTTCCTTGCCACTGCTTTAAACCCTTGAGCCCTGCAGTAATGTCTCACAACCACATGTATTACACTTGACTGTGGGGCGCTTGCAGGGCGGTCATTTTTCACTTCAATGGGTTGCACTCAGCGGGTGCTACACCTGCTCAAAACAATGGGGTATAATTCCTGCCTCTTCCGCAAAGCATTGCAGCCGTGCCATGCATACACTTCCTGCCACTGCAGCTAAAGGGGGATAGGTTGTGGGGTGGTAAAAATCCACCTTTTTATATTACTATACCATTTACGGACCGCCCACCATGGATTTATGTTACTACTTTGACATTGAGCCCTGGTTCACACTGGAGCATTTTGTCATGCGATTTGACATGTCAAATCGGCGGCAATTGCCATCAATGGCACGTCCTAATGGGTGCGGGGCTGCACCGATTTCAAAAAGTCGTTTCTGTACTACTTTGCTACTTTGCACTACTGGCTGATTCACCGCAAGATCACTTTTAATTGGGACAGAAGAGGTGCCCCCCCCCCTCCTGCCACGTCCCGGTCGTCTCGTCTTACTGGAGCCGTCGGTTGTGGCGGAGACAATCCAATGCTTTCCCCTCATGGGCAGGAAGTGGACTGAGGGAATGATGGCCCCCACTCGAATCAATGCCCTTGGAGGACCGGAGGGTCATCAAACGTCACTTCTGCCCAACGGCCTTAAAGGGACATTTTTTTTTTTTAATTGAAAAAAACAAAAACTTTTTTTATTGCTTTTAAGTGTAAATATGAGATCTGAGGTCTTTTTGACCCCAGATCTCACATTAAAGAGGTCCTGTCATGCTTTTTTTCTATTACAAGGGATATTTACATTCCTTGTAATAGGAATAAAAGTGATCAAAAAAAAAGTTTTTAAAGGGCTAGTGTAAAAAAAATTAATAAATAAGAAAAAAAAAAAAGTACATCTGTGCTCGAGCATACGTGAGTAGCGCCCGCATATGTAAATGGCGTTCAAACCACACATGTGAGTTATCGCCGTGATTGTTAGAGCGAGAGCAATAATTCTAACCCTAGACCTCCTCTGTAACTCTAAACTGGTAACCTGTAGAAAATTTTAAACAACGCTTATGGAGATTTTTTTAAGGGTCAAAATTTGTTGCCATTCCACGAGCGGGTTCAACTTTGAAGCATGACATGTTGGGTATCAATTTACTCGGTGTAACATTATCTTTTGCAATGTAGAAAAAAAATGGTTTCTTATTTTTTTTATTCAAAAAAATGTATTTTCCCCCCAAAAATTGCATTTGTAAGACCGCTGCGCACCATTTTATTCTCTAGGGTGTCTGGAAAAAAAAAATTATATATATATATATATATATATATATATATATATATATATATATATATAAATATAATGTTTGGGGGTTCTAAGTAATTTTCTAGCAAAAAAAAAATGATTTTAACTTGTAAACACCAAGTGTAAAAAATAGGTTTGCTCCGTGGTTAATTGATGAAGAAATTTGATTTTGTACATTTTTTTTATTGGTAATGTTTTATAGCAGAAAGTAAAAAAATATTGGTTTTTTTTTTTCAAAATTGTTGGTCTTTTTCTGTTTTATAGTGCAAAAAAATAAAAAGCGCAGAGGTGATCAAATACTACCAAAATAAAGCTCTATTTGTGGGGGGAAAAAAGACATACGTTTTATTTGGGTAGTATCGCACGACCGTGCTATTGTCAAAGTAATCAAAGTGCCGTATCACAAAAAATGGCCTGGTCATGAAGGAGGGTAAACCTTCCAGAAGTTAAATGGTTAAAATGAATGGTACACATGTGTGTCTACTAAAGAGCAATGCATTTTGCGTGTGGGTTGGGAACACACATGATTATGTAAGCGTTCCCCGACCCGCACAAGTGTGACCCTAGGCCTACCAGTGAATAGAACCACAAGCACGCGTTTTTCACGTGTTTAGGAAACATTGAGGTGTGAATGGAGCCTCACCATGCATTGTGGTGTGCTACAACACATGTACATCAGAGTTTAGTGACAATGAAGTGCACCACAACACACACAATGGGGGTTGTTTACGAAAGGCAAATCCCATTTGCACTGAAAGTGCACTCGCTGTAAATCTGAGGGGTAGATCTGAAATGAGGGGAAGCTCTGCTGATTTTATCATCCAATCATGTACAAGCAAAAATGCTGTTTTTGTTTTCCTTGCATGTCCCCCTTGGATCTACAGCGACTGCACTTCCAAGTGCACTTGCAGAGCAATTTCAAGTGCACTTTGCACTTGTAGTGCAAAGTGGATTTGCCTTTAGTAAATAACCCCCAGTGTTCCCACAATGCAGCAGAGAAGTGTGATAGGATTGAAGTGTGAGGTGGTGGATGGGACTCAATCACTGCTACACATTCACAGTAACCTCCCTGCCCCCACCCTAGAAGAAGACAATCTCAGGAATAATCTAGAACATTTCTGTATTGCTATCCCGCCCTTTCTCTTATACACTCAGGCCAGGCACAGGTGGCACTGTTCTTCTTCCTCTCTGCACTGCGCGCTCCCGTACTCCGTGTCGGGGCCGCGCTCACGCCCTGCCTTCCGGCTGAGGAGAAGAGAGGGGGGGCGGGCGGAGCGTGTCACTGGCGGAGGGGAAGAGGAGGAGGTGTGGCAACCCGGAACCGGAAAGGGTGAGGAGGAGGCGAAGGAGGGTCTGTGCATCGAGAAAAGGGTCTAGTGGAGAACGTAGGAAGGAGCCGGCACCGGCGGGGAGTCCAGGCCGCAGCGCTTCACAACTCCCGGTAATTGAACGTGCTCTGTGTACTACTGCTTGTCGCCGCATGAGCCGGGAGGGGGCGCTGTTCTCACTGTAGGGGGACCGGCAAGGGGAGCGCAGCCCTGACATCCCGTGTATGCTGTGCTGGGACTTGTAGTTCCACGTCAGCTGGATACACGCTTCCCACCATACAGGTTCCTGCTTTGCCCCTGAGAATTAAAGTGTCCACACTTATCTGATTAGACGAGTGTCTAAACCCTTTTATCTGATTGGACGATTGTCCACACACTCTTATCTGATAGGATGATAACACCTCACACTCTTATCTGTTTGGACAATTTTTATCTTATTGGACAACTACCCTCACTTATCTGCTTGGACAGTCATCTACCTGTTCTTATGTGATTGGACGATCTACTCCAGGCACACTCTTATGTGATTAATCAGCTACATACTCTTATCTGATTGCACAATCATCTATCTGTTCTTATGTGATTGGAAGATCTGCCACACCGTCATATCTGATGGAAGTATGTGGCTGATCAGCCTATCAGATATAACAGTGTGGCAGATCTTCCAATCACATAAGAACAGATGGATGATTGTCCAATCAGGTTGATAAGCCACATACTCTCTTATCTGGACAATCATCCATCTGTTATGTGATTGGAAGATCTACCTCGCATTCTTATCTGATAGGTCGATCCGCCACATACTCTTATCTAATTGGACAGTTGCCCACTCACACTGTTTTGATTGGAGGATAGCCAATTTGTATTCATTTTGTTTAGTAATGTGGGTGGTGGTGTATGTGATTGCATGGATTGTTTTATT
Source organism: Aquarana catesbeiana (assembly GCF_042186555.1). Lineage (NCBI taxonomy): Eukaryota > Metazoa > Chordata > Amphibia > Anura > Ranidae > Aquarana > Aquarana catesbeiana. The sequence goes on from NC_133327.1 coordinate 129,385,729, forward strand.
TGATCAAATCTTTCTTTTTGTGTGTGTATTAATAAAAGTAAAAACAAAAAAAACAGGGTAAAACAAAAATACTTAAGTAGGTATGTGGCAGTACTGGGTATTCACATTTATTGTTTATCATTGCACGCAGCACTTTATATTTAGTTTATGGTGTGGTTTATTTTATCAGCGCTGTATTCGTTTGTTTTTTATTTTTTAAGTATTAGTACTTTTTTTACAGCAGCGATAATATTTATTTGGTCTATTTGTCGCCAGCGCTGCTTCTTTCACATAGTACTGGGTATGTCCGGGCAAAATAAAATCTGTTTAGTACATCTCTACACACACACACACACACCCTTTTTTTTTTTTTTTCTTTAATTATGTTGCAAGTACAGAAACATGTCTGATGATGCTGCCTAAAAATCCAGAGAGTTCATAAGTTCCTGTAGTGAGCTGACAACACTGCCGTCTCTGCACTGAGATCCTAAGCAGAGTCTTGTCACCCGTCTGTGTGCTCTAGGCTGGGCTACAGGACACCTCCAATTCTCATGATTCTTTATCATGGATGGTTGCTAACTGTGCATAAAATTCAAGGAGTTTGTAAAATCCATGCTTTATACATCTGTCAAAGAATGTCCATTACGGACATGCAGTCTGCATATCTGTCACAGACCGATATAAAAATCATGTGACAACACTGAAATAATGACACTTTGCTACAATGCAAAGTAGTGAGTGTACAGCTTGTATAACAGTGTAAATTTGCTGTCCCCTCAAAATAACTCAACACACAGCCATTCATGTCTAAACCGCTGGCAACAAAAGTGAGTACACCCCTAAGTGAAAATGTCAATTTTGGGCCCAATTAGCTATTTTCCCTCCCGGTGTCATGTGACCTCGTTAGTGTTACAAGCTCCCAGGAGATATATTGCACACCCTGTTGTTTTTTTTTTCGTTCAACCCAGTGGAGTTGAACGAAACCTGATGTTAGTACAGCGATCTCCCCTGCTGTTCTGCTGTAGGGGGAGGCCCTCGCCCCCCCCCTCCCCACCAGAACACTGGTCAGTGCTCTCTGCCGTTGGCTGATCGGGAGCCAGTCGGCTGCTAGTTTTTTCAGCATGCTTATCCGACAGAAGCTGTACACACAGACAGAATGTCAGCTGGTTTTTAGTGAACCGGCAAGTCAGCAGTGTCTTTTTTAGAGCTGAACTCCAGGCAGATAAAATTAAAAATAAATCCAGGTATGTGTTAAATAAGTCATTAAAGCCCAATTCCATTATTTATTTATTTTCCATTCTTCTATGTCCCTCCCTCCTGTTTAGAGGAGAAAAAAAAAAGCAAAGCGCTACTCTCTGTCTAACGCTGTCCTATATGACCTCCTTCACTTTCAGTCCTTTTCTCAGAATGGGTTTGATTGAGCCGTGAGATGAGTTGCTGCAACTCCTTTAAAACAATAGGGTATCCAAAGAGATTCAACTAGGAAAGCAGGCACCAGCACATGACTGGCACCAGCCATAGATGGTTTGTATCCCTGCTGAGATTCAAACCATATATGGGTAGGCTGATTGTACCCACGTTGATTGATCGATCAACGTGGGTACAACCAGCATGTCGGATTTTTCATGCAATTATTGCCAGCAGCTGTAGCTGCTAACAATAATTACTGTGTTCCCCTGGCCCCATCTTCCCCCCCCAATCAACACTGACTGTGTTAATGGGGATTCAAGGGATCCCCCCCCCTTTCCTCCATCTTTGGCTAGCTTTAGGCTTTAAGATATACACACTTCTAGAGCTTGCCAAGACTAGTACAGTGAGCATGAAACTATTTCAGCGCAAAGTTGAGCAGAATTCCGGAGATGAGAAGCCTAGACTTCCATTTATTCACAATACAATGTAAAAATCCTCGGCACCAAATTTATTTTTATTTTCTGGTAGCAAATCTAAATATATAGTTTGGGCAATCTTTTCTATTTCTAGTAAGGGAAATGTTGCTAGTAGAGAGGTTTGCCTTAGTATTTTACAATCCCTTTTTAAAGATTCCTTCTATTACGAAGACTGTGCCTGCAGGGTGTATGATCGGCTCTAACCCTCCCATGTTATTTGAAGACTCAGCAAGCTATTACCTGATATGCTTTGTTCTACTTGCATATGAAACAAGGTGTGCAGTCAGCTCAACTACGTTTATTAGAGCTCATACTTTCACTCTTAATTTAGGTAACATCATTAGACAGGTGTTTTTTAACTCCTTATCATTTAATGAAACACTATTGATGCTAATGTTATTTAAAGTGGAGTTCCACCCAAAAAAAAAAAAATAGTAATGTGCTTTAAATTTAAAAAAAAAAACATTTGGAGAAAATTTTTTTTTTACTTCCCTCTAAATGCCTGTTGCCAGGGAGTCCCTAGTAGTCTGCCTCCTTTGGTGCCTGGGCTCCTGACGTCACTTCGCTCAGCGCAGGAAGGGAGATCGCCTTTCCACCCTCCCTCTTGTCAATCATCTGGGACACGTGACCGGTCCCAGATGATTGCGGGGCAAGTGACGGCTCGCGCAAGAGCAGTGGGTGCCTGGCTGTGCAGCCACAGCTGGGCACCCACAGTTAAAATGCCAGCGCCGCCAAGCGGAGGGGGGGATGAGCGGAGCTTCAATCCCCCGCATCGCTGGACCCTGGGACAGGTAAGTGTCCGAATAAAAATCAGCAGCTGCAGTATTTGTAGCTGCTGACTTTTATTTATTTTTTTTATTATTATTTAATGGGAACCCCGCTTTAAGAGAGGTTGCAGCTTTACCAAAATCAGTCCACACTGGGATTTGTATAAAATCCAGTGTGTCCAAGGCTCTTGGTTGGTGCTTCAGAGTTGATCGTTAGCCTTTTGCTATATGACTTTGCATTATGCAGCCTGCTCCACTTCATGTTGGTGAGGCTGAAAGGGCAATGCTGCCCCACTGGACACAATTGTCAGCAATTTTACAACATCCAATTTGGGTTTTTGTAAATTTTAGAATATTGGTCTCTGTTGGGCTTTATCAGAACAGCCTGTTACATAAAATGATTTACAGGAAATATTTCCAATCTAGATCTAAAAGCTAAACTTTGGGGTTAAAAATATAGTGAGGTCTCTACATCACAACATGGCTTAAATGCTTATAAGTCTAGGGGTAGAGCAGTAAAATCTGTAATACAGTACTTGCCTTATTCCTTGTTCCTTTTCTCTGACACTCTCTCTAGGTTGTAGGCAGACCCTCACCATCCCCACATACAAATTGGGGCTGTTGGTCCTGTGTTGTATGTCCATGATGGAGACTGTCTGCTAGACTTCAGGACTCTAGCTATGTGGGCCTGCTTGTACAGCATGGAGGAAGACTGCCGGATCAAGGATTAGGGTAAGTATTACAGCCTATTCCGCTACGCTTAAGAGCATTTACCATTGCCCTGTAGAAGACTCCACTGCAAGAGGGTGTTTTACTTTCTTTCTGGTGCTTGGAGTGAGGCTTCAAGTCTTGGGGTCCATTCACAACTGCTAATGCACCCAAACTCCGATTTAGATGCAATAGGAGGCTGCTAGCTCCCGCGTGGGAATTGTGACCACTTGCATGTAATCGCACATTTGGCGATCACATGCAAATTTTGGACCCTGGACGCAGACAACCTTTTTCCAGGGCCAATCACTCGCATGTGATGGCTACATGTGAGATCGCATGTGAGTAGCCATGATTGGATGCGGGAGCTAGCCGCCTCCTATTGCTTTCAATGGGGCTGCCTCCCCCCTGGAGTTCCAGTGTCTAATCAGAGTGAGGGTGGATTCGCAAGTGTGAATGCACCCTTAAAGTGGTTTTAAAGGCTTCAGGTTTTTACCTTCATGCATTCTATGCATCAAGATAAAAAGCCTTCTGTGTGCAGCAGTCTTCCAATACTTACCTGAGCCAAATCGCGATCCAGCATTGTGCACGAAAGCCTTGGCTCCCTGGGGACTCTCATTCCTCGTTGGCTGAAGTAGCAGCGGGAGCGATTGGCTCCTGCTGCTGTCAGTCATAGCCAGTGAGCCAATGAGAAGAGAGTGGGCAGGGGCGAGCTGCAGCTCTGTCTGTGAATGGAAAAGCAGTGTAATGGCTTGTGAGTGAGCCTGCTTGGATGCCCCTCTTGCAAGCTGTTTGCTCTGGGGACACTTGGCAGGAGGGAGGGGCCAGGAGTGCCAGTGGAGGACTCGGTAGGAAGAGGATTCAGGCTGCTCTGTGCAAAACTAATGCACAGAGCAGGTGAGTATGACTTGTTTGTTTGTTTTTTTTTAAATTGTGTTTAATATCACTTTAACCACTTGCCGCCAGCGCTATAGCCGAATGACAGCTATAGCCCAGGCTTAAATTAACAGGAGGGCGTACATTGACGGTCTCCCGCCTCGCGAGACTCGGCTGATTATAGATTGGGTAAAGGGCCAATCACAGCAGACCCTTTACCACGTGATCAGCTCTTAGCCAATGACAACTGATCACGGAAATAAACAGATGCCAGTTCTCTATTATTTATTTATTTTTCTTCATGCTGTCAGCGTGAAGGAAAAGAAAATCTGCGGCTTCTGTTAGAGGGACATCGGTCCCCTTAGTGCCTGCTTGTGCTGCCAATCAGTGCTTCATCAGTGCCACCTCTCCGTGCCGCCTATCGGTGCCCATCAGTGCAGCCTCATCAGCGCACATTAGTGAAGGGAAAAAAATTACCTGTTTGCAAAATATTATAACAAAATATGAAAAACGTTTTTTTTTTCAAAATTTTTGGTCTTTAGCAAAAAAATAAAAAACCCAGCGTTGATTAAATACTACCAAAAGAAAGCTCTATTTGTGTGAACAAAAATGCTAAAAATGTCATGTGGGTACAGTGTTTGCATGACAGCGTAATTGTCACTCAACGTGTGAGAGTGTTGAAAGCTGACAATTGGCCTGGGCAGGATGGGGGTATAAGTGCCCAGTAAGCAAGTGGTTAAACATGGCCTCTAGGCAGTTTGTTCCTTACTATTTCTTTGGGATTCGTTCTTGTCTGGACAGGTTGTAGCCCAGTGAGGTTGGTTCTCCCCCACCGCATTACTTGCAGTTTAGGAATCTTATGCATTTTTTTTTTTTTTTTTTTTTTTTTTTTTTTAGAAATTGCATAAGGAATGTGTAATTGCTTGATCCGCTTCTTATCAATTTCTAAAGCATTCTGCTTAAATTCACATGAATTACTGCAACAAAGGTTGTTTTTTTTTTTTTATTTTTTTTTTTTTACATCTTCTAATGCCAGGAAAATAAGCTAACAATTGGTATTACTTTAAATGCAAAATTAATATTTTAGAAAGTGTGCTATTTTTTATTTTTTTCAGACTAAACAGAAGTTCCAAGAATCCTCTGCGTGGTATATGTTGGGGAGGGAAATGTAAAATAATTCACACCACATTGATAGATTTGTTATTGGTACTACTTACAGCTTTGGAGACTCTGTCACCAGACCACTCATTTTGGCAGAAAACTTCCCATTTTTTGTTATTAACTTGTAAAAACATCCTTGTGTAGCCATAAAGGCCTCAAACTGCTGGTGGGCACCATAATTTTGCATGTGATGTCAGCAATTCTTGACTCGGCTATTACTCAAGTGACACTTAGGCCAGCCATAGACGGTGCAAATTTCTTTCCTGCTGTCACGGGTTGCAGGAAAGAAATTCGCCCAACTTCGCCATCGACACAGACAGTGCTGACAGGGGAATACCTCCTGCCGAGCAATTGTCTGCTTCTGGCAGGGGTGCTAGGGAGCTGTCCCTGATGGGAGAACACAGTGATTACTAGCAACTATAGAAGCCACTAGTAAACTCCTGGCTGATAGGAAAGTGATATGGGTGGCTCTAGAGCTGCAAGATCACTTTTTAGGGGCTCTGAAGGTGCCCCAGCCCCATATGCATCCAGTCTCTGTTCTCCTCTATGAATATTGAAGCTGGAAGTGACATGTATTGCATTTCTTCCAGGTTAAGCACTGTTGTTCCTGTGTTTTGGTTTTGTAGCAGCTAACTGAGCACAATTGGTGCTTGATTAGCTGCAGGGGAGATATTGGGGGTCTAATAGACCCATGATGTCTGTATAAAGAGAACTTGTTAACCCCCTTGTGATCGTAAAAAAAAAAAGTAAAGTGTTTAAAAATGTTAATACAAAACGAAATGTTAAAAGCGCCCCTGTACGCACCCTCATGCAAGCCTGCACAATAGGGAGCACACCTGTAAACATAAATGTCAGTTAGAACAATAATTTTAGGGCTATAATCCATGGTTATTGTGTAAAGGCTTTTACCTATGGAGAAGTTTGGGTACCATACTTTTTGCGATTTCACAGGCGCACACACTTTTAGGAAACTTATATAATTGTTTTGAGTTTAAATTAATTCCAACAAAAAATGCAGAATTTAATGTGTTTGATAAAATTCCCCAATAGGAAAGGAGGTAATGTGGTCAAGTTGATGATCCCCTTTTCAGGTCTTATATAATTGAAGAAAGGATCTAAGACATCCTGAAAGCTTGCATCTCTAATAACTTTAGTTAGCCAATAAGGGGATCACTTCAATTTCAAACTTTTTGCATTTTTCAATGGCTAACATGGTACAATACTCTCACTCTTTCCAAATCCTGAAACTTAGATTCAGGTTGATTTTTTTTTTTTTTTTGGCTTGTTTCTGCTTGTCTACATTCTTTGGTAAATTCCACTTGTATTTACAAAGTCTGTGCCTGCAGGTATTTTCATTTTTTGAGAGCATAGTTGTTTTTTTAGCCCCTCATAGTAACATGAGTTATCTTTTCATGGTCTACTCTTAACTTCTTACAGCATTCCTCTGGGAATAATGCACAGAGCATACTTCCAGACGGGTGTCCTAGGTGGTGTTTGGACAGGCAAGTATGATCTAACCATACTCTGGCAAAAAGGTCAGCCACATGGTGTTTAAATACGATTGCTGGGAGTGCTGAGTGCCTGCGTTTTAAAGGGACCGATAATGTGTTTTCAAATGTCTGTAGTGCCTCGGAGGGCAGTTGGGCAAAGCTTTGTATCCTGTACAGCTAGTATTAGTTGATCACATTCAACTGGACTTGTTCTGTAACATTGAAGATGTTCCACAGCTTCATCCAAGCCATTTTTTCAGCTCCAGTGAGAATAAGGAATAGAACCCAGCATTTATCTCCATACAGGTAGCATAGACCACTTTGTCCAATCACCGTGGAACGTGTGGATACTGATTTGTTTAATAACAGCTGGCCTCTTTTCCCTATGTATAAGTTGATGGGGTATCTTCCGGACACTGAAAAAGAGAAAGCTATAAAATGTCTTTAAAATTACAGAACCAGTCTAGTTGAATGTGCTTAAGGCCTTGTTCACACGGGTGTATGTAAGCGTACACCTATACAAGGGCCATCTTCGCCTGCATGGGGGTGCATAGGTGTCCTGTGCATCTGCATGCAGGCAGTCTTGTGTAGGACACAGCGACTACACAGCTGCTGCTCCCAATACAATATCTGTGTGGATGTGGGTCCCAAAACTTACATTTCCTGAGTTTGGGGACACTCCCACTCGCCTGTACCCACAAATTGGGAGCAGTGGCTGTGTCCATGTGGCCACTGTGTCCCAATTGACATGAATAATACGGTCTGCACTCGGATGCACAAAACATGTGCGCCCCCATGCGGATAAACACGGATCACTAGAGGAAAATAGAAGAAAGAGCCTAAAAAATGAAGCTAATGCAGCCATCACATCTAAGAATTGGTAAGCTGAAATATAATGTTTGCTTTTGGATTTATTACCGCTTTAATCTGCCCATTTACAGTTTGTTTTTTTTTTGTTGTTTTTTCAACCAGCAGGTGGAACAGAAAAAAAAAAAAAAACCTAACGGATTCCTCCATCCACACTCATGAGGTGGATGGCAGATTTCCTCCTGCTGGGACATTGTGTTCTGCCAGTGTGTGACCTGCAGCTATCAGAATACACTGATCAGTGGCTGCAACTGAGCAACATTTTCTGTCGCATCCCTTCGACAGAAGTCGATTAAATAGATTTCTGTCATACAGGGGAGGCCACACATTTAGACCTGGTTCACACCTATGCATTTTTTTTTTGTGGAGCGTTTTTCAGTTTTACAGAAACACCCTACAGTCCATTTAACATGGTTTCCTATGGATGTAGTTCACATCTGTGCATTTTATTGAAATGGCCAGGGACTTTTTTTCTGGTTCCATAGACTTCAATGGTTTATTAAAGATGTGTGTTAAAAAAACACAAAATGCACCTGGAGTATGCAAACTGCAACCTGCACCAGTATGAATCAGGCCTTAACCGCTTGCCGACCGGCTCACGCCGATATACGTTGGCAGAAGGGCACGTACAGGCATATTAACGTACCTGTACGTTGCCCTTTAAGAAGCGGTTTGCGGGCGCGAGCTCCGTGAGTGTGATCACGGGTCCCGCGGACTCGCTGTCTGCGGGGATACCCGCGATCGTCTCGTGGAGAGGAAAACGGGGAAATGCTGATGTAAACAAGCATTTTCTCGTTCTGCCTACTGACACTGATCACAGTTCCCTCCATTGGGAGCGGTGATCAGTGTCGTGTCACACACAGCCCCCCACAGTTAGAATCACTCCCTAGGACACACTTAACCCCTACAGCGCCCCCTAGTGGTTAACCCCCTCACTGCCAGTCACATTTACTCAGTAATCAATGCATTTTTAATAGCACTGATCGCTGTATAAATGTGAATGGTCCAAAATAGCGACAAGTGTCCGATCTGTCCGCCATAATGTTAGTCACGATAAAAATCGCTGATTGCCACCAGTACTAGTTAAAAAAAATTATTAATAAAAATGCCATAAAACTATCCCCTATTTTGTAGACGCTATAACTTTTGAGCAAACCAATCAAACGCTTATTGCGATTTTTTATTTTATTTATTTATTATTATTTTTTCCCAAAAATATGTAGAGGAATTCGTAATGGCCTAAACTGAGGGAAAACAAAAAATGTTTTTTTATATATCTTTTGGGGGATATTTATTATAGCAAAAAGTAAAAAATAATGCGTGTTTTGTTTTTTTTTTTTTTTCAAAATGGTTGCTATTTTTTTGTTTATAGCGCAAAAAATAAAAACTGCAGAGGTAATCAAATACCACCAAAAGAAAGCTCTATTTGTGGGGAAAAAAGGACGACAATTTTGTTTGGGAGCCACGTCGCACAACCGCGCAATTGTCAGTTAAAGCGACGCAGTGCCGAATCGCAAAAAAAGTGCTCTGGTCTTTTGCCAGCCAAATGGTCCGGGGATTAAGTGGTTAATTTTTCTGCTGGTCCAGCGGAGAGTGGCTGAATTTCAATCAGTGTGGCCAGCTTTATTTGCAGTGTTTACATGACAGATGGTTCTTCAGTCCCCAGCGCAGACTATAGTGTGGTGATGTCATCACTCGTGTGTGTCAGTTCATGTGGGAAAACTAATTGACTGAAGTGGTTTTCCTGCCTTGTTTAATAGGATCTAAAAATGCCCTCAGTGCATCAAATGGATGTGTAATTTTAGTCTAAAGACAAGGGCTGCTGATTTCTAAGGAAAAATGCTGATGCTGTAGTCTTTTAGAAACCTTACATTGAGATGTCTCTCCATAAATCATCTGGTTTCCAGAATGTAGTTACTGTACATTTCCATATTAACAAATGCATACAGTGATTCTGTAAATAAAGCTATGCTGATAGTCTCTTTGGAATTGATTAATTTAGCTATAGAAGTAGAGGTGCACTGAAATTTAAAATTCTGGTACCGAAACTGAAAATTCAGGATGCACTTATCTGAAACCGAAAATAACCGTTTTTTATATATATATATATATATATATATATATATATATATATATATATATATATATATATATATACATACATACATACATACATACATACATACATACATACGCGCACACACACACTTTTTTTTTAAATTCTGTGTGTCGTCACACTTGTCTATTGCGCTTCTATTGTGGTGTTAAAGTGTTACTAAACCCAGGACCCTGCATTCACTATATCTGGTCTCCCACAGTACACAGAGCATGGAAATGCAATTATTATTTTAGTAAATATAAACTGTTTAATACCTTTTCTCATCAGCAGTATATAGCAGTCATGTGACTTCTATCGGTGTCTCGTTAAAGCTTATAGGAAGAGTTTTCATTCTCCCCTGAATGTCCTTTTAGGCTGCGTGACCCCTGACCCTCTGTCTGGACAGTGCTTATTGGCCCTGTGCTGATCACATGCACCCTCCCAAGGGGAAAAAAACTGTCTAGCAATACACTCCAAACTGAGCATGTGCAGACTGACTCCACTAACTGTCTTATCTGGAGATGTTTTGGTGACAATGCAAGAAGGAGGCTCTGTGCATACAGGATCACACAGCCTTTTTACACAATGCAGAGGATTAACCCCTTCCACAGTGAGTATAACAAGCATGCTTCACTGCATACACAAACTGATTTTACTGTTGTGGGTTTAGTAACACTTTAAAAATCTTGCTTCCTGCATTTTTGGTCATTTAAAAAAAAATGCACCTCCCCGTTGAAATGCATTGAAAATGCCGAACACATAAATAACGCACCTGTGACCTATGAAGTACACAGCCTTAGTGTGGTAAAATCGCCTGCGTTTTCTGCACCATTATTAGTGCCTTTTTCTCTATCGGCAAAAAGCTAATAACAATATTTTTGGCCATTAATTTTTGGTGGACGAAATTTCGTTGCATCTCTATATACTGTAGAAGTCATGGAATATGTGCCTTTTTATAAAAAAAGTGCTGCTTCCATGACCAAACAATAGAACTTTTGGCCATCTGTTTTGTACATAAAGTGTATTTTCACTTTTGCACACAAACAGCCATGGCTCCCTCCTCCTGAGAAACATCTAAAAGGTAAGATATCTTAAAAATATATATATTTTTTATTTATTTTGCTCTGTACACACATGGTGGTTTTTTCTCAAACTTGACTGCAAAAGTGAAAATACACTTTAGGGCCAGTTCATGCCTGAATCTCACAGGAATGCGTGCTACGTTCTTGTGCAATTTTTTGGAAAGAAAATTCATTTGAATGGGCTGCAGTGTTAATTTCGTTGATTAAAATGACTAAAACGTTTTAGTCAACTAAATGAATACTATTTTAGTAGACTAAAATACAACTAAAACAATTGAGATGACTAAAATACGACTAAAACTAAAATGGCATTTTAGTCAAAAGACTAAAATGGGACTAAAATTAAAATGGCATTTTAGTCAAAAGACTAAGACTAAAACTAAATTGAAATTTGACTTCAAAATTAACACTGGCCTTTAGGGCATGTTTTATACCTCAATACCTAAATAATAACATATGAGATTTTTCACTCCAGCAGTATATAATGAGTTTGGAAACTGTAGAGAAATGTTAACTAATGCATTACAATATAATTACACCCATTCGATTTCAGACGACTAAAATGTGCTGGAGATTTTAGTCAACTAAAATGTACTGGATACTGAATACGACTAAAACTAAAACAATTGCAGAAGACTAAAATGGGACTAAAACTAAAATGCCATTTTAGTCGTAAGACTAAAACTAAATCGAAATTTGCTGCCAAAATTAACACTGATGGGCTGCAGATCACACCAGAACCTAGTAAAAGTTGTGCATGCACTACTTTTAATCAACACGCTGTACCAAGTCACATGGTACTGCAGTACCATTCAGTTTAGTGACCACAAACACACTGCCTTTGCGATCTGCGTTTGGGGTGCCGTAAACAATACTTTGGCACCCACAGCAGATCACAAAGGCAGTGCGTTCCAGCGTGGTGTGGAAAATGCACATGGAAAGCGCATTTCCACCACCTATGTTCTGTTGTGAACTGGCCCTAGAGGACTAGGATAGGCTGTTATGATCTTCCCCTCTTTTAGAGATCACATGATTGGGTATCTTAAGCGTTTTGTGACCAGCACTGGAGGAACTCGCAACAGCATTTTACTTTGAGATATTTTATCCCCATGATTTCTGCTTGTGTTTTTGATAATGTTCAAGGTGTGTTTGAGCCCTTTCACACTGGGGTGGTTTGCAGGCACTATTGTGCTAATAATAGCGCCTGCAAACCGACCCGAAAGTGCCGCTGCCTTAATTCCAGTGTGAAAGCCCCGAGGGCTTTCACACTGGAGCGATGCGCTGGCAGGACAGGAAAAAAAGTCCTGCTAGCAGCATCTTCGGAGCGGTGAAGGAGCGGTGTGTATACCGCTCCTTCACCGCTCCTGCCCATTAAAATCAATGGGACAAGGCGGCTATACCGCCGGCAAAGCGCCTCTGTAGAGGCGCTTTGCGGTGGTATTTAACCCTTTCTCGGCCGCTAGCGGGGGGTAAAACCGCCCCGCTAGCGGCTGAATACCGACGGTAATAATAGCGGCGTTTTACCGCCGACGCCGCCCCCGCCTCAGTGTGAAAGGGCCCTTTTTGGGTTTTTTTTTTTTTTTTTTTTTTTTATGTTTTGAATTAGGGCTGCTGGTGCCAAGCACAGCTCATCCATAGCCATTACCTGATTCATGAAAGTGAGTCATATTGAAATGCAGGCTAACCGAGACAAAACCCAGGGGGGAGGTAATGAGTGAATGTGTAACAAACACAAATATGATTTCTGGCACATTTCACACTGGCGCGTACCAGAGACACCCAGTGCCTGGCAGCTGTGTAACCACTTTTCCCTGTGTATATATAGTTTAAAGCGCAATTAACCCCTTGTTTATTACTGTAATACAGTCAGGCAACATATGCAGTAATAAATCTGCTGTTCTACTTTAAAAAGTGCTTAAAAAAAAAAAACTATTTAAGAATGTTTGTCCCCCCCCCCCCCTTTTTTTTTTTTTTTTTTTTTTTTTGAAGGGTACCAACAATTTCGTCCACTGTTGTATTTTACATAATACAAAGTTTGTTAGTATGTTCATCAGTTCCAGTGTCTGAATAGGTTATAGTGCGTTGCTTCAGTCACACACAAACTACTGCAAGTTAACCATGTATGGTTTGTACACAGCGAGTGCATACACACTCAATGCAGACCTATGTCCTAGTAGACTCAAATCTCAGGACTGCTAGTAATCTTTGCTAGTGTACCACTGTGCTTATGTAATTTCATTAAAAATGTAGTGTTCTGATACAGGGCACTTTATTTCTTAACTTACTTAAATTATCTTTGTAAAAAATATGTCCTGGCATTGAATAGGAGAGCAATTCCACTCCATTCAACAGTTTATCTCCTAATATTATGTGATGCTGCTGTACCAATGTCTCATTGAATGTCAGCTTGGATTGGATTACTTGATACAGCCCCCCTTTGAGCTCTAGCTTATATTTAGATAACCTGTAGACCTTTTGGAGTTCATTATGTAACATTACACCTTATAACTTTGAAGAACTTTTATAAGGGTATTGTAGCCACTGAACTGGTGTACCTGTTCTACTATTTTTACAAACTCTTAGGTGAGCTTGACCCAGACTGTGCACATTGAAGTATTAACATATATTGTGTATAAGCAGTAAAAGCACCTATAAACAAGCCCTCATTCACCTACAGTATGTAGCTATAGGCATTGCTGAGAAATTTTACAATTTCACAACAGAGGCACAGAAATTGCAACTTTTCTCCCGTCTATTGATGGACACGGAGTTCTAAAAATGTGTCTAAAGTGATTGTAAAGTCTTGTGGGTTTTTTTTTTTTTTTAACAAAAAAACATGTTACACTTATCTGCTCTGTTGCAGTGGATTTGCACAGAGCAGCCTGGATCCTCTTCTCGGGTCCCTCTTAGGTGCTCCTGGCCCCTTCCTCCTGTTGAGTGCCCCCACAGCAAGCAGCTTGCTATGGGGGCACCCGAGCCAAGCTGCAGCTCCGTGTGTCCATTCCGACATGGAGCTTCAATTTGGCCCCCCTAGACATTGCTGGACAGAGATGGGGCTCGGGTAAGTATTAGGGGGTGCTGGGGAGGCTGCTACACACAGGCTTTTTATCCTAATGCATAGAAAGCATTAAGATGATAAAACTTCTGCCTTTACAACTTCTTTAAATTCAGCAACAAGTTCCAACTCCCGGGCTCAGGCTCTCTTCAGTTGGTATCCACTTTTGAATATTTCACATGTACATCCGTATCAAAGAAGCGAGTGGCTCACCATAATAAAAGCCAGGCATTAAAGTGGTTGTAAGCCCTTCCAGACCACTTTTTACTACAGGTAAGCCTATACTAAGGCTTACCTGTACCTAGCGTGGATATCTCCTAAACCTGCACAGTTTATGAGCATATCCCCTGTATCGGCATATGTGCACTGAAGAAACGGACCGACATTTCTTCAGCTGATGCGCCTTTAACGGCGACTCCCGTGTGGGAGTGACATCATCGCGGCTCCAGCCAATTGCAGCACTGGAGCCAGCGATACCCAGAAACAACTCCGGATGACATGTCACCGGCTAGAGCAGTGTTCCTGGACCGCTGCGGGGGGGCTTCGTTCTAAGGTTAACATTTCATAATGAGCTAGTATGCTTTT